>NC_091467.1:8912545-9112545 GCF_027789765.1 Dendropsophus ebraccatus
CGTACCCCACCCCATCTATAACGTGGGCCTCACACCTATCCCTCCCCCCCCATCTATAACGTGGGCCCACATGTACCCCACCCCATCTATAACGTGGGCCTCACACCTATCCCCCCCCCCCCCACATCTATAAACGTGGGCCTCACACATTCACTGATCTAAAAAAAAATGGTTATCAGACATTTGCCACCACTTATGTCTGGTGTAAGGCTAGGTTCACACTGTGTTTTTGCAATCCATTTTTTTTTTAGCGAAAAACGGATTGCAAAAAACGGATGCATTTGTGTGCATCTGTTTTGATCCGTTTTTCCATTGACTTCCATTATAAAAAAAAAACAAACTATCAAAACGGATCAGTTTTTTTTGACGGACACAAAAACGTTGCTGACACTATTTTTTTGTCTGTTAAAAAAAACGGATCCGTTAAACTTATGCTGAAAACGCAGTGTGAACCGAGCCTAAACTTAGAATCACAGAGGTTAAAATGTAACCTAAGGGGCCCGCTTGTCACTTTGGCAACTGAAAAGGCTGGGAGCCACAGGATGGTGACCACTGTCCATCTTACAGACAGGACTGGGGGTCCTACAGGCTATAGGTCACCTAGTGCTATAAGCAATACAAGATGCACAGAAGGTAAGGGTAGAGGACCAGGGGGAGGGACAGAGGGGTCTGGAGAAGGAGCAGGAGGGACAGAGGAGTCTGGAGGGGAAGTGTGTGTGTGTGTGTGTGTGTGTGTGTGTGTGTGTGGGGGGGGGGGGGTCAGAGAGTTGGAGATGATGGGATGGCCATACAAGTCCAAGGACCTGTGGAGGTGATAGGATGGCTGTACAAGTGTAAGAGCCCTTAGAGGTGATGAAATGGCCGTACAAGAGTAAGGACCTGTAGAGATGATGGGATGACCGTACAAGAGTAAGGACCCGTAGAGATGATGGGATGACCGTACAAGAGTAAGGACCCGTAGAGATGATGGGATGACCGTACAAGAGTAAGGACCCGTAGAGATGATGGGATGGCCATACAAGAGTAAGGACCCGTAGAGATGATGGGATGACCGTACAAGAGTAAGGACCCGTAGAGATGATGGGATGACCGTACAAGAGTAAGGACCCGTAGAGATGATGGGATGACCGTACAAGAGTAAGGACCCGTAGAGATGATGGGATGGCCATACAAGAGTAAGGACCCGTAGAGATGATGGGATGACCATACAAGAGTAAGGACCCGTAGAGGTGATGGGATGGCCATACAAGAGTAAGGACCCGTAGAGGTGATGGGATGGCCATACAAGTACAAGGACCGGTAGAGGTGATGGGATGGCCATACAAGTACAAGGACCTGTAGAGGTGATGGGATGGCCATACAAGTACAAGGACCTGTAGAGGTGATGGGATGGCCATACAAGTACAAGGACCTGTAGAGGTGATGGGATGGCCATACAAGTACAAGGACCTGTAGAGGTGATGGGATGGCCATACAAGTACAAGGACCTGTAGAGGTGATGGGATGATTGTACAAGTATAAGGCTATTACCAACCCAACAGTTACCACTCCGTATTGGCTCAGCTACCCTGGTGCAATGGTATGACCCAGTCCGTCATGGGGTTGAGGTCACCACCATGTTTGCTTCTCTAATTTTGAATGGCCCGGAACTTTAAGGCGGCAACAAGGAGCCAAGAAGGTAAAAAAAAGGCAAAGTAATTACTAGAGACCAAGAAAAACAAACAGGAACTCCACCCCGAGAGCGCGAGTCACATCGTCCCCCACCTCCCACACACCGGATAATTGCTCTCAACAAATCAGATGCCGGGAGGATTTGCTGGAGGTAGCGAAACGTAAAAAGCTTTAGGCCAGACAGCTCCTCTAATCCAACCAGATTTAATAGGCTCAGCCTCCAACTCAATGACTTTTTAATGATTTTCTAAAAAGGGTCTAAAGTCCCAAGAGAAATTGTATCCTTCCTTGTTAAAGGCGCAGCAGTCTTCTCCTCCGCATCAACCATTATTATTATTATTATTAGGGAAGAAGTTCTCTCCACAATCCATGGACTTCTCTTGCTCTTTGGCCACCATGAGTGTAGCACCTTTAGTCAGAGAGGCGTGTCTGTTTGTGAATTGGTCTCTGGGGAGGAGCTTGTGGATAAGGCCAATGACGTTTCATGTCGCTCACTAGTAACTGAGGTCATGTGACATGAATTATGTATGGCAAAAGGGTGGGGGTACAAAGCCACGTATGAATACTCATGAGAATAGAGTAGTTGATGGAATTCAATTGTTGGGTTTTTAGTAAATGAAGGTCTATGGAAAACTTTAGGCTGCAAGGTATGATGGGAGTCGTAGTTTTACAACAGTTGGGAGCCACATTGAGTAACATCACCCTGGAGTGCATCTGTTACCGCCTGCAGGCTGTAGAGCATGCTGGGAGTTGTACATTTACAACAAATAGAGAGATAGTTGGGGTCGCATGCACTTATTACTTTAGGCTGTCTGAGCATGCTGGGAGCTGTAGTTTTGCAACAGGTTGGGAAATAATGATGCAGTATGTGTCTTGGTTTAGTTATATTGCCATTCTACCCATTTGCAATACAATATTTCTCTATGGTCTCTAGTGGTCGACCATCCACGGTCTAGCAGTGACCATCCTCCCCTGGTGTCGGTGATGTGACACAGGACTTGTTAGGACAGCACGCCAATCACCAGAAAATCACTAATAAGCCATCCTGGACGGAGCGGCACATACGTAAAGGGATTAGGGCCCGAAGCCGGGCGTCCTGACTGACAGTAATTGGGGACGGATCAGTCTCCAGACGCGTACGTCTCATTTACTCTTCTTTGTTTGGTATAATGAGGGTGAGGGAGGTCGGGCAATGTGTTGCGGGCACAGAGGACGCCCACTCTTCCTGTCCTCCTGCCCATCCTCTTGGTTAACAGCCTAATCCTAGGATTTCTCAGCATTATCCTAACAAGATCCCGGAGAGGAACTTTACTAACCAGCCCTGCGGATACATCTGAACACCCCGGCCGAGGCTTCTAGATCTCCATGGAAACCGATAGGCCGAGAGCTGCAAGGTCGCCGTGACCCGGGGGCTGATCGCTGCGTGCCGTCCACAAGCCGATCCTTGCAGTGTCCAGAAATACTTAGTAACAGTTACTAATGAGCCGCTGCCTGGCAAAGAGGAGGTAACCGTATAACCAGGCAACAATAGGAGAGCAAGAGCCAAAGAACCTGGCACCCCCATAACACCACACAAACAATAACCAGGCAACAATAGGAGAGCAAGAGCCAAAGAACCCGGCACCCCCATAACACCACAGAAACAATAACCAGGTAACAATAGGAGAGTAAGAGCCAAAGGACCCAGCACCCCCCATAACACCACAGAAACAATAACCAGGCAACAATAGGAGAGCAAGAGCCAAAGAACCCGGCACCCCCATAACACCACAAAACCGATAACCAGGTAACAATAGGAGAGTAAGAGCCAAAGGACCCAGCACCCCCCATAACACCACAGAAACAATAACCGGGTAACAATAGGAGAGCAAGAGCCAAAGAACCCGGCACCCCCATAACACCACAAAACCAATAACCAGGTAACAATAGGAGAGCAAGAGCCAAAGAACCTGGCACCCCCATAACACCACAGAAACAATAACCGGGTAACAATAGGAGAGCAAGAGCCAAAGAACCCGGCACCCCCATAACACCACAGAAACAATAACCGGGTAACAATAGGAGAGCAAGAGCCAAAGAACCCGGCACCCCCATAACAGCAAACAATAACCAGGCAACAATAGGAGAGCAAGAGCCAAAGAACCCGGCACCCCCATACCACAGAACCGATAACCAGTGCTCTAACCCCTCATACAGGGGCATTTAGCAAATGCATTTATATACTTTATGGTTTTCCCAAGATTAAAAATCAATCATTTACAAGTGATGACCAGCTGATACCGGGGGTCTGACCAATGGGACCCCCTGTGATCTCTAGAATCAGGACCCCAGTCTTCTGTTAGAATGGAGGTGCAGGTCGCACATTTGCTGTGCCGCTCCATTTATTCTCTATGGGAACACTGTGCTTGGCTGTAACAGGAGGTTAAGTTTCCTGTTTTTAGGATTGCGGGGGCCCCAACAATCAGACTACCCACAATCGACTAGTTCTTCTCAAGACAGGAATACCCCTTTAAGAACTGCTGGCCTATGGTCAATGTCTGATCAGCACCAAGAAGGGCCCACCGCGGCTCATCCGTAAGGACTATTGTGTCAGGTGCAGCAGCTTGTGCCCCATCACACACACACGGCTTATCCGGGGTGACAGGAATATGGAGGCTGCAATCACCCAGCTTTCCTAGAAACAGATGTAGCAGAAATCCATGTAACACAGAAATAAAGACAGAACTAATGGGATTTGATATATATACACCCAAGCAAAGGACAGGCCCGCAGGCGTACAAAGCAGAACTTACCGGAATTGTCCTGGTTGCTGTACTGCCACTGCGTGCTGGAGATGAAGGACGGCTCCGGGGACCCCGTCCTGCAGTTCTCCACCATCTGCTGTGTGATGTGTCTAACAGTCTCCTTATTTTTGCGGTTCTTCCTGCGCCCCGAGTGCTGCCAGCCATCCCCTTGATCGATGTAAATGCTTCTGGGGTCCCCTTTGTTGCCTCCTATATAATGAGACGGAGAGACCTGCTCCTCCTTAACCCGCATTGGTCCATAGCACACATCTCCCTGCCATACAGAAGACACCTCGTCCTGACTGTCCACCTTCTGTTCGGCGTCCTCCTTGCCGTAACTGCTGCTGCCTTCATGACAGCTAGCGATGGCCGAGTCTCCTGATGAGTTGGCTGGGCTCGTCCTTCGGGCCAGCCATGGTGAGATACTGCGGCCGGCCACCACGGCAGATAGTAGAGCCTCGGCGCTGCTAGAGGGGGCCCCCATATCATAGTCTACAAGCTCATCAGAAGTCTCTGATTTTATGCTGATGTCCAGGGCGGCCTTGATAAAGCTGTGGCAGGCCTGGACGATGTCCGTCATCTGGAGGTAACTGGCCGCAGACATCACCTCAATGACGTTCTTACTGGTCAGCGCCAGGTGAGCCGAGTACATGAAGTCTATGATGGCTTTAAAGCCCTGAGCGGTGACAATGTCCAGCTGGGTGACGGTGGTCTGCTCGGACGTCTTCTGTACCTGACAGTAGAGGGTCTTGAAGTAGCGGCTGCTGCCTAGCAGGACGTTCTTGTGCGCCTTGAAGATTTTCCCCTCCACAATGATGCAGACGTCGCAGAGGATTCCATGTTGTCGCTGCTCGTTCAGCTCGTTCAGAAGCTGCCTGTAGTGGGACGGGATCTCCATGTCCTCTTTACGGTTATTCATTTGTGGTCGTCTTTGGTTTATGGCCCCCACAAAACTGCAGAAAAAAAGCGAGATGTTAACCCGGTGTCAGTATGCACTGCAGCCCTGGCATTTTACTCCTTCCCTTTCACACTACACTACAGGTCTCAGCATGCTCTATTGTGTAGTGGAGAATGACAGGTTAACATGAAGGTGTGCTGAGGGACGGTTTCCGGTGTACAAGTGCAAATCTTTCCCCCTTGAAGATCAAAAAGAGCTGGAGAGGCTGGATCCGACTTCTGAGGACATTCCACATTACAGAACATCAAAGGGGTCACTCCCCCTCCCCCCACCACCAATACCCACACCCTATTGGGGTTTGCTTTGGGCGGTGAAATCCTGGTCTAAATAATCCCAGAGATTAGTGTCAATCCCAGAGCGGAGAGAGGCGAGTCCAAGGAAGGGATAAAGGAGTCGGAGGAGGCCGACAGATCGACATTAGCCTCATAAATGGAGTCAAAGTTGCCCGTCAATAGCCAAGGAGGGGTGACCCCTAATCTGGGGGTCTCAGCAGTGGTAGCCTCTATGCCAGGTGCTTCAAAGTTGAAATCACAGCGCAGCCCAGGACTAAATAAATCTAGATCACAGGTGTCAAACTCAGGCCCTCCAGCTGACACCCCTGGTCTAGATAGCCAGCAGGTAGGCATAGTAGTAAGTGGGACCCTCCACTGTATAAACCCATGGACACCCACAGTCTGCGGGATGGTAAGGTCGCAAGCATCACTGATGCGCAGAGTGCGTTGGTCACCACTCCAGGCGTCGCTTTCAGGATGAGTAACCGTGGTTTTCACACTTCTGATCCTGCAGATGGAGGCGTCACCGGGCCCTGCACCAGGGTTTTCGGTGGAAATGCTTTGCACTGATGGTGTAGAGATATTTGCACTATTAATAGAGGCGTAGGCAGGAAGGTGATAGATCTAGCGCCTGGCTGGATAGCAGAACTGATAGTGAGTGCAGTGGGGGCAGGGCTATGCTGAGAAAGGGGGTGCAGACGTGTTATAAGGTGTGGTTTTCCAACTATTATTACAACTACAACTCCCAGAATTCCCTGACAATCTTGGCAATCCTTGATTGCTGCATCCCCACCCTGTGACTCTCCAACTGTTGCCAAACTACAACTCTTAGCGTGCCCTGGGGAATCCTAAGAGTTGTAGTTTGGCAACAGCTAGGGTGTCACATGTTGCAAACCAGAGCTCAGGTAGACTCACCGAGCGTCGAGATGTCTCAGGTTCCTCAGCAATCTTGACCGTGACAGAGAGTCAGAGACGCTGCTGGCATGATGTCCCAGACACCGGGGAGGAAGGTCTCACAATCCCTGCAAATAATTGTAAGTATCAATAAGTGACGTCATCAGGACAACCAACCAATCACAGAGCAGGACATCTTAACCAACATGGCATACAGTTGCGCTGTGTAAGTGCCCCCTGACTACCCGACCCCCCCATTGAAAGATTTTCTTTGTATTCAGGCTATGCTGACCAAGGACGTTAACTATCTTAGCTCTGCTGCACAGGGGCGCTCATTCCATAGATATCGATTAAAGGCGACGTCCTCCCACATCTAATATTCTTACTCCTTTCCCCGCACCTACTACATGGGAGGCCCGGAGGTCGGCGTTAATGTCTAACACAAGGTGTGACCGGAATAAGAGGCGGCTTGTTATTAAAGCAGAAAACTGAAGCCTTAAGGTGACCACAATCCATCTTATGGCCCCTCCTCCCTGATCCCCTATACACATGCACGCTCAGCTGAGCACGCATGCATCTTCAGTGGGGAGAGGGGAGAGTCATCCAGATCCATCCAGGCCCCTAGACTCTCAGTGTAGATTGTGAACCCTCATCCAGTTCATATGCAGACCCCTCCATCCCCACCTCTTCCCTCTCCAGAGACTCTTATCATCCATATCCTAAACTTTGTCTCCCCTACTCCATATCCAGACCCCTCTGTCCCCAATTCTTTTCCCAGACCCTTCTCGGTTACATCCAGACCCAACCCAACCCAACTGCGTACCCCTCCAGACTCCTCTAGTCCATCTCCAGAGCCCTCTCCCTCTCTCCAGTCTGACATGGGTAGAACTATTTTCTTACAATGGAATTTGCAGTTCACGCATTTACAGAATAAGGACTGGAGGTTGGAGTACTCCTTTACGTTAAAGTAAGCCCATGTAAATTTTTGTATGTAGGGTCATTGGCATCAGTGCTAATATGGCCCATCATGGAGAGGAGGATGGTTGTTGTCTTGCTCCAGGCCAGTGTTCTCTCTGGACGTGGCGGGTGATCAGACTCCTCCGCTGACTGGCTGAGGAGGCTTTTGTAATGCTGCCAATCTGGGGTCTTAGTAACTCCCTTTAGGGTATTCTCTGGCTGTAGGGACCGGTTCCCTTCTCCTCTATAATGCAATAGGCTCCTTGCAGTGTTTGAGGGAGCTGGCCCTTTAAGAAAATATAGTGTAATATAACCAGGAATCAGAGCAAGAAAATTACAGGCACAGAGCAACTATCAGAGAACAAAGTGCCCCAGATATCCACCCCACACGGAGCAAGTGGCCCACTTTCCTCTCCGCTCAAACTGCAACTCACTTAATCCATCCTCCTCAATACGAGGCTCTCCGGATCCATAAACTGGCAATAGCTCATCCATCACCCTGAGAGTCAATCAGCCATCGCAGCACACATCTCCACCCCCAGAGGACGCTCCGTCCAGGTCCAGTCTGATGGTGGTGGGGGGGGGGCATGGAGTCACATCTGAAGAGCTGACAGTGATTCTGCACATGTGTATACAGCTCCAGTGCAGACCTATGTGACTCCATGGTTACACGCTGCTACAAGCATAGCCTGACCGGCCATTGTGATTACTCCATAACACAGCTGCCGAACATAGATCCAGCCAGAGGGGAGCTTCCTGGTAGTTACACTATAATGGACGTGTTTAGCCGAGCCGGGGGTGCACATTAACGGGGTATGGAGGCCGAGAAGAATCTATGTCTATGGCCGACTCAAGAGGATTCCCCAGAAAATGCCACAAAATCCTGCACCCCCCTCCCCAGGAGAGAGGATCCCAGGAGCCAATAAGAGCCCTGCTGCTGCCCTCGAAGTGTCCGGTGTTATCCAGCGGAATTCTAAAAATGCCTCTTTACCCACCGAGCACAGATAAGGTGCGGGGATGTCACTGCCATATAGGGGGGCGCACACTATAGGAGCGATAGATGGGATAGACTCCCTCCTAGTGCTGACAGGACATAGGCACCCCACCCAGGAAAGCTGGGTGATCATGTGACCACCTGCCCTGCCTTCTGATTGGGTGTAAATGCACTGGGCAATGATGGCAAACCTGCGGCTCCCCGGCTGTGCCAAAAATGTGCAGTTGTTGCATCTACCCCTCAGATACTGCGATGTGTCGGCTGCGCCCCATTACTCAGCATAGGGCCTGTGTACCTTGTGATGTCATCTCCTGACTCCACCTAACTCTCAGCACTGGCACCCAGACAATCTAGGTGAGAGGGTCCCAGGCTCTGTAATAAATCCCACCTGCAGCCCCCCCCCCCCCCATAGGCACCTGCCTGGTCTCTGCAGGCTCAGGTAATACCGCAGCTTAGCCGCTTTCCTCTGTGTAAGTTGGCTGGAGCTCAGATACCCCCCTCTCCCTCAGCAGCCCTGGGGGACAGCGCGCAGTTGCAGCACGGCTCCGCAGATTCCCCTTTTGGAGGTTACAGGAAGGAGGAGGAAAGGGAGGAAGGGAAGGGTAAGGAAGACAGAGACAAAAGAGGAAACAAGGGAAAAGGTGAAAGTAAAGAGGGGGGCAGCAAGAGAGGGGGTGGGGGTATGGAGGAAGGGAAAATAAGGGAGGAGGTTGTGTCCCTGGCACGCAACCACCTCTGTACAAAGCACGCCATTCAGTGCCCTGCCCAAGGAAGGGAACACCTTCCCCAACGCCCCAAAAATAGACGCTCACAAACTTCTGCCCTGGTGTATATGAGGGCACAGGTGGTGCCAGGCGCTGAGGCAGCCGTACTATACAACTACTGCCCTGGTGTATATGAGGGCACAGGTGGTGCCGGGCGCTGGGGCAGCCGTACTATACAACTACTGCCCTGGTGTATATGAGGGCACAGGTGGTGCCGGGAGCTGGGGCAGCCGTACTATACAACTACTGCCCTGGTGTATATGAGGGCACAGGTGGTGCCGGGCGCTGGGACAGCCGTACTATACAACTACTGCCCTGGTGTATATGAGGGCACAGGTGGTGCCGGGCGCTGGGGCAGCCGTACTATACAACTACTGCCCTGGTGTATATGAGGGCACAGGTGGTGCCGGGCGCTGGGGCAGCCGTACTATACAACTACTGCCCTGGTGTATATGAGGGCACAGGTGGTGCCGGGCGCTGGGGCAGCCGTACTATACAACTACTGCCCTGGTGTATATGAGGGCACAGGTGGTGCCGGGCGCTGGGGCAGCCGTACTATACAACTACTGCCCTGGTGTATATGAGGGCACAGGTGGTGCCGGGCGCTGGGGCAGCCGTACTATACAACTACTGCCCTGGTGTATATGAGGTTACAGGTTGTGTCGGGCGCTGGGGCAGCCGTACTATACAACTACTGCCCTGGTGTATATGAGGGCACAGGTGGTGCCGGGCGCTGGGGCAGCCGTACTATACAACTACTGCCCTGGTGTATATGAGGGCACAGGAGGTGCCGGGCGCTGGGGCAGCCGTACTATACAACTACTGCCCTGGTGTATATGAGGGCACAGGTGGTGCCGGGCGCTGGGGCAGCCGTACTATACAACTACTGCCCTGGTGTATATGAGGGCACAGGTGGTGCCGGGCGCTGGGGCAGCTGTACTATACAACTACTGCAGGCTGGTAGAGTGGCATCAGATGGCACAACCCGCCCAGGACTCTGCACCCCTATAACTGCCCGTGTACCCTAACCTATACAGAACTATCACTCCCATCAAGCCCACATATGCCCAAGTATACTCAGCTGATGGGAGTTGTAGGTGCATCAGGTTGGGTATTAGTTCCTTTATATACAATGTGAGCAGAGACATCCTGACTGTCACATCTGACAACTAGCTGTCTATTTAGAGATTAACTACATCTACTAGGAGCCACGGACAACTCTACCGGTGAATGTCAGCTACTGCTCCCTGTTATCAGCCATCTGATGCTATAGAGGGTTACTGCTCCCTGTTATCAGCCATCTGATGCTATAGAGGGTTACTGCTCCCTGGTATCAGCCATCTGATGCTATAGAGGGTTACTGCTCCCTGGTATCAGCCATCTGATGCTATAGAGGGTTAATGTTCCCTGGTATCAGCCATCTGATGCTATAAAGGGTTACTGCTCCCTGGTATCAGCCATCTGATGCTATAGAGGGTTACTGTTCCCTGGTATCAGCCATCTGATGCTATAAAGGGTTACTGCTCCCTGGTATCAGCCATCTGATGCTATAGAGGGTTACTGTTCCCTGGTATCAGCCATCTGATGCTATAGAGGGTTACTGCTCCCTGGTATCAGCCATCTGATGCTATAGAGGGTTACTGCTCCCTGGTATCAGCCATCTGATGCTATAGAGGGTTACTGCTCCCTGGTATCAGCCATCTGATGCTATAGAGGGTTACTGCTCCCTGGTATCAGCCATCTGATGCTATAGAGGGTTACTGCTCCCTGGTATCAGCCATCTGATGCTATAGAGGGTTACTGCTCCCTGGTATCAGCCATCTGATGCTATAAAGGGTTACTGCTCCCTGGTATCAGCCATCTGATGCTATAGAGGGTTACTGCTCCCTGGTATCAGCCATCTGATGCTATAAAGGGTTACTGCTCCCTGGTATCAGCCATGTCAGGCCGGGAGGAGGTGGACAGCAATGTACTGCTGGGTGTGATGATGCACAATACAGATATATAATGTCACGTAAGCCACAGGCCATGTATTCAAAGCTAAAATTTCCCTAACAAAATACCCCCCAATCCCTCGCACAGCCGGCCATTCATAAAGTAACAGCACCCACCGCCGACACCTCTGCAGGACACCCACCACCGCCGGCACCGGGACATGTAAGGATAAATAGGTTATATATATATACATACACCCAAGTATCACACCCCACGTCTCCGGGCAAAACCCCCCACCCACAGTGCACTGCCTGCATACACGCGTAACCTTATATATCTATGTTATAGGGCAGGGTGCTTGCCACGGGAGATCTCCACTTGTTGACAAACTACAACTCCCAGCATGCCCCCACTGCCCTTTCCTGGCACAGATAGAAGTGCTACAACTCTCAGCATGTACAGTAAGAGAACCATACGGCTGGGAACCCCGCAGAGGATCGCACCTTAAACATTATATATATATTCTCATCAGTAAAAAGTGACAAACCAACCCAGCTCTGCTGCATCTCCCAATAGAGACTATATCCTGCCCCATAGAACTTACTTCTCAGTAACAGGAGCCAGGAATAATACAGACACCTGCTCTCCGGCTAATAATGGAGGAGGCAGCCCCCCAGGCTCTGGGCAGGTGACCGGTGACTGGAGGGGGAAGGGGGGGCTGGAGATGCAAATCACTGACCAACACAGCTGGGGGAGATGCAGCAGAGCCCAAGGGGTCCACTACAAGGGACAGTGCAACATTATATCAAGGGCTTCTATCACATGTTAATATATATATATATATATATATATATATATATATATATATATATATATACATACATATACAGGTGCTAACCCTGAATATAGCCACAACTATACATCCATATTACTATATATATATATATATATATATATATATATATATATATATATATATATATATATATATGTATATATACACACACACACACTGTATATATATATCCTCTATATACACACATACTGTATATATATCCTCTATATACACACACACACATCTATACATCTCTCTCTCTCTCTCTATATATATATATATATATATATATATATATATATATATATATATATATATATATACACTGTATATATATATATATCCTCTATACACACACACACACACACACACACACACACACACACAGACAGACAGACACAAGTTTACCTGTATATAGAGTACATGGCCCCTCCTGTCTCTCTCTCCCCCCGGTATATGTGACATCGTATACAGCGGGGATCCCCGGCGGCCGGACACAGTTCCCCCCCCGGCAGTGTCGCCCTTCCCTCTGTCCCCCCCGGAGACCAGCACTGAGAGCCCGCACAGCCCGCTCCTCCGCCGTGGCCCCGGTGCCGCGCGCCCCGTACCTGTGTCCAGTCTCCGGTCAGTCGGTGTCTGTCTCTGCTGCGCGTTCCCGACACTGTCAGACGGCGCTGGGGGCGGAGAGCGTGGGCGGGGCATCCTCGCAGCCGGCAAGGGGCGTGGTGTCTACAGAGTCAGACAGAGCGCAAGGCCGCGCCCACAGAGGCGCTGTACTGACAGATAGTCCCCGCCTACTAGAGGCGTGGCCCACGGCAAGGGTTGTGCTTAGCGGCTGACACCGCCCACTGGGTGGAGTCCTATTGGCTGAAGCGGCTGGCTAATTGTAATAGTCCCGCCCATGTGTCAGCCGCTTGGGAGGAGGAGCTGTCTGCGAGAGGTGGGAGATGGGGAGGACGAGACCACGTGGGGGGACCAGTGAACACGTGACTAAGGAAATGCCATTCAGGGTCAGTGTCGCCTACCAGTCGTGGCCATTGTGCGCCCCATTATAGCCGCTCAGGGCCGCCCCCTATGGTGTGCCCCTATCACCTGCCCCCTGGCAACCGCGAGCCTGCAAGGATACAGGTATTTCCTATAGACCTCAATGGTGTGTGACTAATGGGAGCTCCCAGTCACCTCTCTGGGGACAACAAGCAGCACTGGCCCCCAGAGGGTGCAAAACTCCCAGCATGCCCTGGTAGCTCCACACCAATCATAGCAGAACTACAACTCCCAGCATGCCCCTGGTAGCTCCACACCAATCATAGCAGAACTACAGCTCCCAGCATGCCCCTGGTAGCTTCACACCAATCATAGAAGAACTACAACTCCCAGCATGCCCCTGGTAGCTCCACACCAATCATAGCAGAACTACAACTCCCAGCATGCCCTGATAGCCTGCAGTAATATCTTCATACCAATCATAGCAGAACTACAACTCCCAGCATGCCCCTGGTAGCTCCACACCAATCATAGCCAAACTACAGCTCCCAGCATGCCCCTGGTAGCTCCACACCAATCATAGCAGAACTACAACTCCCAGCATGCCCCTGGTAGCTCCACATCAATCATAACAGAACTACAGCTCCCAGCATGCCCCTGGTAGCTCCACACCAATCATAGCAGAACTACAACTCCCAGCATGCCCCTGGTAGCTCCACATCAATCATAACAGAACTACAGCTCCCAGCATGCCCCTAGTAGCTCCACACCAATCATAGCAGAACTACAACTCCCAGCATGCCCCTGGTAGCTCCACACCAATCATAGCAGAACTACAACTCCCAGCATGCCCTAATAGCTCCACACCAATCATAGCAGAACTACAACTCCCAGCATGCCCTAATAGCCTGCAGTAATATCTCCACACCAATCATAGCAGAACTACAACTCCCAGCATGCCCTGGTAGCTCCACACCAATGATAGCAGAACTACAACTCCCAGCATGCCCTGGTAGCCTGCAGTAATACCGCCATACCAATCATAGCCAATATAGCTAGTTGTAGCTATGTAGTTGTGGTATTATTTATCACTATGCGGTCATGGTGTGGCGATCTCAGGACCTTGTACAGTAATATCATTGGTAATATTGGTCTTTGTGTAGTGACTTATTCAGTAATGGTATGGCGGCATTACTCATTACTTTGTGGTTATGGTGTGGCTGTATTATTTTGGCCCTTGGGTAGTGTTATTACTTTGTGTAGTACGGGTGTTGGTGTGGCAGTAGTATTAGGATCCTGTATAGGGCTATCGTTGGTAATATTACTCTTTGTATAGTCACTTTCAGTAATAATATGGCAGTACCATTTATTGATATGTGATCATTATGTGGCAGTACTATTTTGGGCCTTGTATGGTATTATTATTTCTCTTTGTATAGTGACTTATTCAGTAAGGTTGTAGTGGTATTATTGCTTTTTCTGTGGTCATGATGTGGCGGTATTATTATTGCTCCTTTTCATAGTGACTTATTTAGTAATAGTGTAGTGGTCTTATTGCTTATTATGTGGTGTTACTATTTTGGCCCTTGTATGGTAGTATTATTGGTCTTTGTGTAATGGCTTTTATTCAGTAATTGTATGGCAGTATTACATATCACTATGTGGTCATGGTGTGGCCAGGTATTGTGGCATTAGTATACTTAGTTTTATACGGTGTCTGTATAATGGTGGTAATATTTATGGTGATTTGTTCCTCGTACAGTAGTATTTTGGTAACTATGACTTATTCAGCGGTATACGGTATTATAAATAGAGAATAGCTGTATTGTATATGTAATGGTTTTTTTGGGGTGGGGATACCAAACTCATCCTTATGGACCCTAGGAACGTTACTGGCATAGCTGAAGCATCTGAACACAAGCTGAAGGGGCCACAGTTTGTCCTGGGGCCATAGGACTCCGGTTACTCCCTGCTCAAAGATGTAAATGAATATAAGTTCTACTGAACCTTTACCGACAAAACGACATATCCCTCTTCTCAGATCCTCCTGCTGTATAGTACACTGCCTACAGATTGGATGGTAGGTCTTCCTTTTAATTTAGTCTTGACAGTAGATCGGCCTTCATAGCGCCCCGCTAATCTAGTGTACACAGTCCTAGGAGACCTCAGGCATAGCAGGCTTTTCCAGGACTCTGAATCTAGACCCTTAAGTGCAGGCAACAAAGACCCTATGGGGGGGAGCAAAAACATGGATCACCCCATCAATCTAGTTGCCCTGTTAGGGTATGTGCCCACTACGGAATACGCACAGTGACATGTCAATTCTTTGGGTGGACGGCGGAATTCGCCAGCAAATATCAGTGAATCTGTGGGAAGGGCAGAACTTCAAACGGAGGCTGCGCGGCGCTTGACGGCTGGGGCTATGTTCACACAACGTATATTTTCGTATAACTACATTAATACGAAAATATATGTGCTGTTGCTGCCTATGGAGTCCCGGCCGGAGTGTATACACGTGGTGTACACTCCGGCCGGGATCCCTGGCGGCGCCGCAAACAACTGACATGTCAGTTTTCTGTGGCCACTATTCAGTGAATAGCGGCCGCAGAAAACCCTGTCAGTGCACACAATGAAGGGAGCGGCTGCTCGCTCCATAGTGTGCAGTGGATCTGTGCGCGCCCGCATCATAACTCTGTGGCCCTGAAGATGATGTTTTCTGAGACTGGCCGTTCCGTGACCCTGCCTGGTCACTGAACGGCCGATCTCATTCTATGTATGAACATAGCCTAAAAGGGTGAACCATGAAGTTGCGTCATTGATTGCATTGGGGTGATACAGCTGGAGGGGGTGATACAGCCATCCCTTTGTTTCATGTATCAATGGGGGGGAGGGGGTTCCAATCAGTCATACCCCCCCCTTCCCCCCTGCTGATAAATCTGTCATCCAACCCCTTTAAATGGAAACAATCTTAGTGTGTGGGTTCACCTTCCAGAATATTGTTACACTACTGTAGCACCCAAAACGCGTCAGACTGATGTTCTGTAAATCCCCAAACAAAAAAAATTGCACATAGATTCTACTACAGAGCACCCCCCTCACAAAATGGTATCACAGCCAGGACCCCCGTGCACAGCGCGCCGCTACGTCTCATATGTCATTTTGGGTCACTGGGTGCTCTCTGCTTACAAGTAACAAGGTTTTTTTTTTTCTTTTGTGCGTGTAAATAGTATTTTTGGCCTCGGCTCCAGGCAGTGTCAGCAGAACGCGGAGGGTTAACTCAGCACTGGGAGTTGTTGGGGAGGTGGGGGGTGGGAGAAAGGTTACAGGGTTGGGAGCTGGGGGGTAGTTTGGAGACTGGAGGGATCACTGTGGATTCCTGGGGCTGTGGGAGGGCCACTGCACGACTGTAATTTTCCAGAGCGCCAAGGGAGAGAAGGCTGACGGGAGGGGAGAGGGGTGTGCCAGGGTAATGACCGGCTTCATGTGCCCACCTCTAACCCACCTGGGTGTGTAATAATAACATCCTTCATATAGTGCCAGTGTATTGTGTACCACTATACGTGCCCACCCTGCCCACTATAACCGCAACTTAAAAAAAAAACCCGTACTCAAAGCGCTCTTCTGGAGATCTGGCGGTGTCACCTGGCACGATCGTCCTCTGTTGCTAAGCAACAGCCTGAGTGGTGCAGAAATCATTTATTTAGGAGTCTGAGGGGCCCCATAATGGACAAATACGATAGGAGACCGAAGCGCCCGGCGCTTCCCAATGGTCTCTAAATCAGTGATCCACCAGCTGGTGCAAGACTACAACACTCAGCAGGTTTCTGATGGTGAGGAACACTGCAAAAGAAGACCCTTAAGGCTGTCAGGGCATGCTGGGAGTTGTAGTTGTGCAATACCTGCAGAGTCACCAGGTGGGGAACACTGCAATAGATAATGCTGAAGGTTGTCAGGGCATGCTGGGAGTTGTAGTTGTGCAATAGCTGCAAAACCACAGGGTGTGGAACACTGCGATAGATAATGTTGAATATTGTCAGGGCATGCTGGGAGTTGTAGTTTTAAAACAGCTGGAAGTCACCTTAAATGTGGACCCTCAGTAGTGTCAGGGCATGCTGGGAGTTGTAGTTTTGATCACTGCTCTATATATCTCTCCTCCATACTGCCTCATTCCCGATGCGCCCCTCATAAATTATTAGCCAGTCATCTGTATACAGGTGCAGTCTCTATACGCTCTGCCCTAAGCTCTCAGGTGCTACCTGCATAGGCCTGGTAACTGTAGAAGCCTCCGGTGGGGGAAGGGATTGGGGGGGGGGGGGGATATCTGCAGCATGCTGCAACCTTTGCCAGGCTTACCCTAGTCCTGCCATATGTTCACCCCTTCCCCCTCTTGTCCTTTGCAGTTTTGCATAGGCTGCATAGGTATCACAAGCCTGTGGGGGTGGTATGGGCCTTCATGGGTTAATAAAGGAGCCGCACTGCCTGTATAAAAGAGGAAGCTGTGTGTATCATCTGCTGGTACAGTATGGTCCGCTCCTTCCAGTGCTGGCTCTCCTCTTATAATCAGCCACGAGCTGCCGCTCCGACGTCTCCAAGGCCATTCGGATAAACAGTTATTTTTGGGTTTGGAGTGTAATAAGAGGATAGACCACCCTGCGCTGTATATGTGTGCGGTGCATCTTCACTGCCTTCCTGTGGGGGTTTACTCATGGCCTCCACCCCCCTGACCCCCTTCCTTGTCCCTCCACCCCACAGGCTGGCAGCAGTTTCCTCCCCGGGAGGTAAGGCGGAGGGGGTGGGGGCCTGCTTCCTCTGTACCCAAATTAAAAGGTGGTTTTCGGACTTCACGGCCAGATGGCCGGGATCCTCCCTATTCCCCGAAATCTCATATCCAGAGGGGAACTCTGACTCCCACCGCCCTGCTCTGTCACATGGAGGGAGTGTGGGTCCGGGTGTATAGGAGGGGAGGGGGGGGGGCATGGTACAAGATATCACACGGATCAGCACCAGCGTGACGAACAGGCGCTGATAATGGTGCAAGAAATTATTTTTTGGTTTTATCTGTGACGACCGCCATAGAGTCCCCAATGCAGATCCCTACACCCATACTGCTGCTGCAGGTCGAGGCAGATTTGCTGTTCAGGACTGTAGGAAAGCTGTATATTATTGTGTATTGGGTAGCACCCAGCTTTCCCAGAAACCTAAACAGAATATCTGACTCTCCTGTACTGATATTGCTGATCTCTTGTACTGATATTACTGATCTCCAGTACCAGCATCACTGATCTCCTGTATCAATACTGCTGATCTGTACTGGCACTGCTGATCTCCTATACAGGCATCACTGACCTCCTGTATCAGTATATCTGATCTCCTGTACCTGACTGCTGATCTCCTGTAAGGATATTGCTGATCTGTACCGGCACCACTGATCTCCTGTACGAATATTGCTGATCTGTGCCGGAACCACTGATCTCCTATACCGATATTGCTGATCTCCTGTAAGGATATTGCTGATCTGTACCGGCACCGCTGATCTCCTGTACGGATATTGCTGATCTCTGCCGGAACCGCTGATCTCCTATACCGATATTGCTGATCTCCTGTAAGGATATTGCTGATCTGTACTGTCACCGCTGATCTCCTATACCGATATTGCTGATCTCCTGTAAGGATATTGCTGATCTGTACTGTCACCGCTGATCTCCTATACCGATATTGCTGATCTCCTGTACGGATATTGCTGATCTGTACTGTCACCGCTGATCTCCTATACCGATATTGCTGATCTCCTGTACGGATATTGCTGATCTGTACCGTCACCGCTGATCTCCTGTAAATCCCCTGTAGTTCTGGGGCTTGTACATTGTGGTCCAGAATCGGGTATTGACACAGAATCGGGTATTAAAAAAAATCCCAGAGGTGGAAATCCCCTTTAAGTGAGGAGGCGAGCCCGACAAGAGTCCCTCTGATGAAGTGACAATCCCTATATAGCCCCAGAGACATCTGTAATTTTTCCACTGACGACGTTGTGTTTACTCCAGCCACTTGTATAGAGGGAACCAATGTATTCAGGCAATGCATATAGATAGATATGCACCCTCCAAGTGGTTGCAGGAAAGGTCCCGATTACAGGAACCGGGGTATTGCCAGTAACATTGCCCCCCTAAGTGCCAGTCTTACAGACCCATAGATTTCAGCCAATGTCACCACATGCAGCACAACACATTCTCATCGGGGCATATAATGGAAATAGTGGGCTCCAACCTGCGGGTAGACACCATATGGAAATGTGGTCATCTCCTGTAGGAAGAAGGATGTCTCCCTACTGCCCCTTGTATCTAACTATCCTGTAAGTCAAGTCCAGACCCATAATCCAGGATTAGGAAAACATGGCTGCTTTCTTTCAGAAACAGCATCCTCACCCGGTGTGGGCTTTTGCCTGTGTCAGTACAGTAGCGTGAACACAGTTTTGTAGCTCCCAGCATCAACATGAATCATGATGCCGGGAGTTCCGAATTCCATTTTGTTGTACATTGTCCCTAATTACGGACTGTGCATGGAACCTGTGAATGTCCCCTAAAGCTGAGCAGTAATACCGCGGACAACCTGAGGACAGATGTCCCATGGGCTAAAATCAGGCATGACCCCAGACCTATAGACCAACCAACATAGTTGCCCTCGGTCAGCTGTGGACCATATCCATTTTAAAGGCTTGCCCCCTATTCAGAATGCATGCTCAGCAGAGCAGAGTGTGCATGTGTGTGGAGGATCTCCTGGGATCCTACAAACCTTCGAAGGGTACTCCGAGGAAAAAAAAATTCAAATCAGCTTTTGTCAGAAATTTATACAAATTTGTAATTTTCTTCTATTGAACAATATCAAGTCTTCCAGTACTTATCAGCTGCTGTATGTCCTGCAGGGTGTGGTGTATTCTCTCCAGTCTGACACAGTGCTCTCTGCTGCCACCTCTGTCCATGACAGGAGAGGTTTTTTATGGGGATTTGTTACTGCTCTGGACAGTTCCTGACATGGACAGAGGTGGCAGCAGAGAGCACTGTGTCAGACTGGAGAAAATACACCACTTCCTGCAGGACATACAGCAGCTGATAAATACTGAATTTTAAAAAATTACAAATCTATATAACTTTCTTATCCCAGTTGTTTTGAAAAAAAAAAAACATTTCCGCCAAAGTACCTTTTTAAAGTCTCTAGTTTGTTCCACTAGTAGAAAAGGTGAATGAAAGAGATAAAGTAGAATAAATTGTCATAACACAAATACTATCTCAGCTGGTAAGAGCAGGGTGGGTATACCCTCTGCGGCTGATCCGGCTCCTGGCGGCATAGACGGGGTGTCTGGTGTCAGGGAGCTTGTTTACTGCCTCCGATCCTCCACCTGGCAGGTTATTCCCAGGCCGCTTTATAGCAGCCTTGTGCAGTAGTTTGCACCTCCTTGATCTGTGCCCCTCTTTACATGGTGGGGAGACGTTGTATAGGCCTTGTGGAAAAGCCAATGCATATACAGAGCCTGCGGACATCCGTGCATTGTAAAACTCCTATTTTATGGCCTAAATACCCCCTGCGGTAAATGTAAGGGAACCCGTGTCCCAGTAGATCAGGGGTAGGAAACCTTGGCTCTCCAGCTGTTGCAGGCATGATGGGAGTTGTAGTTTTGCAACAGCTGGAGAGCCCAGGTTACCTACCCCTGCAGTAGATATATGTAATGCTGAATCTATGAACCAAAACTTTCCTCCTTGTGGGGCCCCTCCTCTTCAGGGGAGTAGGAATGCAGGCATGGGGGCCCCTGGTGCGATCCATCGCTGAGACGGGAGTGGAGCTAGCGAATGATGCAGGGATGGGGGCCCCTGGTGCGATCCATGGCTGAGACGGGAGTGGAGCTAGCGAATGATGCAGGGATGGGGGCCCCTGGTGCGATCCATGGCTGAGACGGGAGTGGAGCTAGCGAATGATGCAGGGATGGGGGCCCCTGGTGCGATCCATGGCTGAGACGGGAGTGGAGCTAGCGAATGATGCAGGGATGGGGACGGTGGATTAAGGCCTTTAGTACTGCACTATATGAGTCAGGAGGCCATGAGTGCAGATCAGCGCAGATGATGGGAGCTGAAGAAGCTGATCACTGCTTCACCGCTTTGGTTTCACACTTGTGTGTGGACCCGGATGAGATGATGAATTTACCGTACAAATCACCTAATTCGAATATGAAGTGATTTGTTTTGTCTAAATAAAGTATTTTACAAAGTGCTGCAATTCCCCAAATAGTCTTCTACAACACCCAGGAGATCTCCACGTGTCATGGCAGACTGTACAGCACAGGGGTCTGACCCACACCCTCCAACCAAACTACAATTCCCATCAAGCTTCTGGGCCGCTGCTCTGCGAGGAATCCACCATATCTACCACATATGTCCAGCATTAGACACCCGGCGCTAAACAAGGCTTATCAACCTGTCTTTCTAATCCACTCTTTTCTGACGCTTTGGCCGTCTCCTTATCTGTCCGTCACTTCTGTCTTAATCAGGTTGCCGTTTTCGGACTGCACTGCCCCCACCAGATATAGTGGTCGCTTTCCTCAGCCTGTTCCAGGGAGCTGACACTTTGACCTTTCAGCATATAGATATTAGCACAATATTAACAATATTACTAAGTTTATATAGAGAAACCTATTCATCTTTACAGTGCTTTACAGTGTATGGGGCCCATGTGACCCCTGGCCACCACTATAAGTGTCTACAATGGGCATCAGGCCTGGAGCATGGAGCAATAGAAGAAGGCCTCTGGTGTAATGGGTCATGTCCTTCAAGATGTGGACGGCCGGGTGCGTGTGCGTCACTTACCTGGGGAAGAGATGGAACCAGGAGGCACTATGGGAAGAAGACAAGATGGCGGGAGCAGTGTGATGGGCAACGTTCTGCTGGAAGCCTTGTGTCCTGGCATTATGTGGATGTGACTGTGACACTTACCTAACCATTGTATACACCAAGTCCCCCCGTCCATCATGGAAGCAGGACCCCCTAATAGCAGCAGATAATGCCCCATGGGCCGCACTGCAGACATTGTACAGGTAGGAGGAAGATGACAAGAGATCAGGGTGGTGACTCGTCCTCCAGATTCCCCAGATCTCCATGCCATCAACCATCTGGGATCCATGGAGGCCGCTTCTCACACCTTACAGGATCTGCTGCCGATACCACAGGGGGCGTCTCAGGGCTATGGGGTCAGGGGGGACACATCACAGGGCTATGAGGTCCGGGCCTCAGGGGGCACATCACAGGGCTATGAGGTCCGGGCCTCAGGGGACACATCACAGGGCTATGAGGTCCGGGCCTCAGGGGACACATCACAGGGCTATGAGGTGCGGGCCTCAGGGGACACATCACAGGGCTATGAGGTCCGGGCCTCAGGTGACACATCACAGGGCTATGAGGTTCGGGGGGGGACACATCACAGGGCTATGAGGTCCGGGCCTCAGGTGACACATCACAGGGCTATGAGGTCCGGGCCTCGGGACACATCACAGGGCTATGAGGTCCGGGGGGGGGGGGGGGGGGGGACGCATCACAGGGCTATGAGGTCCGGGCCTCGGGACACATCACAGGGCTATGAGGTCCGGGGGGGGGGGGGGGGGGGGACACATCACAGGGCTATGAGGTCCGGGGAGGGGGGGGGGGGACACATCACAGGGCTATGAGGTCCGGGCCTCAGGGGACACATCACAGGGCTATGAGGTGCGGGCCTCAGGGGACACATCACAGGGCTATGAGGTCCGGGCCTCAGGTGACACATCACAGGGCTATGAGGTCCGGGGGGGGGGAACACTTCACAGGGCTATGAGGTCCGGGGGGGGGGGGGGGGGAACGCATCACAGGGCTATGAGGTCCGGGCCTCGGGACACATCACAGGGCTATGAGGTCCGGGGGGGGGGGCGGTTTGGGGGACACATCACAGGGCTATGAGGTCCGGGGAAGGGGGGGGGGGGACACATCACAGGGCTATGAGGTCCGGGCCTCAGGGGACACATCACAAGGCTATTTGGGTCCGGGGCCTCAGGGAACACATCACAGGGCTATTTGGGTCCGGGGCACACGCATTAAAGGGCTGTCGGGTCCAGGGTTAGACACATCACTGGTCTATGGGGTCCGGGCCTCGGGGCACATCAAAAAGCTAAGGGGTCTTGGCCCTTAGGGGGTCACATCAGAGGTATATGGGGTCCGGGCCCTGGGAGGAACATATACCAAGACTATCGGGTTTGGGCCAAGAAAGACCACCACAAAATTACTGAAGTAGTTTTAATGTTATGGCTGATCGGTGCATAACAGTGTTAGTGAATTATTATGTCATTCACATTACGGCACTGAGCGGGGGGAAGATCTCTATATGGAATGGCATCTAGCAATAGCAGTTGTCACCCAATATCTAGATCATTGCGCCCCAACCTGCGGCTTGCCAGATGTTCCATAACTACGACTCCCAGCCTGCGGTGAGTTGCAGTAGCTGCAGAGCCGCAGGTTGGAGTCCAATGCTCTATGGAGAGCGACTATAACTGCAGGCTGCAAGG
This sequence comes from Dendropsophus ebraccatus, assembly GCF_027789765.1. Classification (NCBI taxonomy): domain Eukaryota; kingdom Metazoa; phylum Chordata; class Amphibia; order Anura; family Hylidae; genus Dendropsophus; species Dendropsophus ebraccatus. The sequence goes on from NC_091467.1 coordinate 8,936,166, forward strand.
CATGCTGGGAGTTGTAGTTCTGCAGCAGCTGGAGAGCCGCAGGTTGGGGAGCACTGATCTAGTCGGTGAAATATTCCATAAATGCGACTAATAAATGTTTCAGCAAATGGAACAGATTGGAAATTATTCATTACCATGGAAGCACGGATTATCGCTGGCGCTTCTCGGTATGGGTGGCATCGGCTGACTGACCTGTTCGCCTATGGCCCTTTTTCATCTGAAGGGACTGACCTGATTTTCTCTATAGGTTACAATCTGCAAAAGCAATGGCGTCATTTATGTGCAGTCCCCGATTAACACATAAGAAGAGGATGGAAATCTAGGACCTACCCCTTTGTAACAGAAGGGTTAATCGCCAGGGACTGAGAAGGTGCCAGGATGAGGGCAGATTAGGAAGATATTCTATATGACAGATGGCTAGAGAGAGAGCGGTGGGGGAGAGAGGAAACTAACCCCCTTCTGTAAGGAGAAGTGGGAGGCCGTACCTCTACCAGATGGAGGGGAACGCTATTTCCCCATTAACTCCATCATTACCGTGGAAAAAAAATAGAAAGAGAAATGTAAATCATTGCTTCCACCCTTAAAGGGTTAAAGTACTGGGATCCAGTTCTTTGCTAGGGGTATGGAGACCTTGTGGAGAGGATGGCCTCACTGAGGAGGATAGCAGGAGGGGGATTTTGATGATAAAATGACCTTCATCCCACCCCCACACCTTATCGTCACAGTCACAGCCGTGTGACTTTGGGAAGGTCCCTTTAGGGGGAGACTGAGACATGAGGGAAGCTGCAGAGAGGACAAGTGCTGCCGGTGGTGGTGGGGGGAGTACTGTGTATGTGACTCAGTCATCAGTATAGATGGGGGTACTGTATATGTGACTCAGTCATCGGTATAGATGGGGGTACTGTATATGTGACTCAGTCATCGGTATAGATGGGGGTACTGTATATATGACTCAGTCATCAGTATAGATGGGGGTACTGTATATGTGACTCAGTCATCAGTATAGATGGGGGTACTGTATATGTGACTCAGTCATCAGTATAGATGGGGGTACTGTGTATGTGACTCAGTCATCAGTATAGATGGGGGTACTGTATATGTGACTCAGTCATCAGTATAGATGGGGGTACTGTATATGTGACTCAGTCATCAGTATAGATGGGAGTACTGTATATGTGACTCAGTCATCAGTATAGATGGGGGTACTGTATATGTGACTCAGTCATCAGTATAGATGGGGGTACTGTGTATGTGACTCAGTCATCAGTATAGATGGGGGTACTGTATATGTGACTCAGTCATCAGTATAGATGGGGGTACTGTATATGTGACTCAGTCATCAGTATAGATGGGGGTACTGTATATGTGACTCAGTCATCAGTATAGATGGGGGTACTGTGTATGTGACTCAGTCATCAGTATAGATGGGGGTACTGTATATGTGACTCAGTCATCAGTATAGATGGGGGTACTGTATATATGACTCAGTCATCAGTATAGATGGGAGTACTGTATATGTGACTCAGTCATCAGTATAGATGGGGGTACTGTGTATGTGACTCAGTCATCAGTATAGATGGGGGTACTGTATATGTGACTCAGTCATCAGTATAGATGGGGGTACTGTATATGTGACTCAGTCATCATTATAGATGGGGGTACTGTGTATGTGATTCAGTCATCAGTATAGATGGGGGTACTGTATATGTGACTCAGTCATCAGTATAGATGGGGGTACTGTATATGCGACTCAGTCATCAGTATAGATGGGAGTACTGTGTATGTGACTCAGTCATCAGTATAGATTGGGGTACTGTATATGTGACTCAGTCATCATTATAGATGGGGGTACTGTGTATGTGATTCAGTCATCAGTATAGATGGGGGTACTGTGTATGTGACTCAGTCATCAGTATAGATGGGGGTACTGTATATGTGACTCAGTCATCAGTATAGATGGGGGTACTGTATATGTGACTCAGTCATCAGTATAGATGGGAGTACTGTGTATGTGAATCAGTCATCAGTATAGATGGGGGTACTGTATATGTGACTCAGTCATCGGTATATATGAGGGTACTGTATATGTGACTCAGTCATCAGTATAGATGGGGGTACTGTGTATGTGACTCAGTCATCAGTATAGATGGGGGTACTGTATATGTGACTCAGTCATCAGTATAGATGGGGGTACTGTATATGTGACTCAGTCATCAGTATAGATGGGGGTACTGTATATGTGACTCAGTCATCGGTATATATGGGGGTACTGTATATATGACTCAGTCATCGGTATAGATGGGGTACTGTATATGTGACTCAGTCATCGGTATAGATGGGGGTACTGTATATGTGACTCAGTCATCGGTATAGATGGGGGTACTGTATATGTGACTCAGTCATCGGTATAGATGGGGGTACTGTATATGTGACTCAGTCATCGGTATAGATGGGGGTACTGTATATGTGACTCAGTCATCGGTATAGATGGGGGTACTGTATATATGACTCAGTCATCGGTATAGATGGGGGTACTGTATATGTGACTCAGTCATCGGTATAGATGGGGGTACTGTATATGTGACTCAGTCATCAGTATAGATGGGGGTACTGTATATGTGACTCAGTCATCAGTATAGATGGGGGTACTGTATATATGACTCAGTCATCGGTATAGATGGGGGTACTGTATATATGACTCAGTCATCAGTATAGATGGGGGTACTGTATATATGACTCAGTCATCAGTATAGATGGGAGTACTGTATATGTGACTCAGTCATCAGTATAGATGGGGGTACTGTATATGTGACTCAGTCATCAGTATAGATTGGGGTACTGTATATGTGACTCAGTCATCAGTATAGATGGGGGTACTGTATATATGACTCAGTCATCAGTATAGATGGGAGTACTGTATATGTGACTCAGTCATCAGTATAGATGGGGGTACTGTATATATGACTCAGTCATCAGTATAGATGGGAGTACTGTATATGTGACTCAGTCATCAGTATAGATGGGGGTACTGTATATGTGACTCAGTCATCAGTATAGATGGGGGTACTGTATATGTGACTCAGTCATCGGTATATATGGGGGTACTGTATATATGACTCAGTCATCAGTATAGATGGGGGTACTGTATATATGACTCAGTCATCAGTATAGATGGGAGTACTGTATATGTGACTCAGTCATCGGTATAGATGGGGGTACTGTATATGTGACTCAGTTATCGGTATAGATGGGGGTACTGTATATGTGACTCAGTCATCAGTATAGATGGGGGTACTGTATATATGACTCAGTCATCAGTATAGATGGGGGTACTGTATATGTGACTCAGTCATCAGTATAGATGGGGGTACTGTATATGTGACTCAGTCATCAGTATAGATGGGGGTACTGTATATATGACTCAGTCATCAGTATAGATGGGGGTACTGTATATATGACTCAGTCATCAGTATAGATGGGGGTACTGTATATATGACTCAGTCATCAGTATAGATGGGGGTACTGTATATGTGACTCAGTCATCAGTATAGATGGGGGTACTGTATATGTGACTCAGTCATCAGTATAGATGGGGGTACTGTGTATGTGACTCAGTCATCAGTATAGATGGGGGTACTGTATATGTGACTCAGTCATCGGTATAGATGGGGGTACTGTATATGTGACTCAGTCATCAGTATAGATGGGGGTACTGTATATGTGACTCAGTCATCAGTATAGATGGGGGTACTGTATATATGACTCAGTCATCAGTATAGATGGGGGTACTGTATATGTGACTCAGTCATCAGTATAGATGGGGGTACTGTATATGTGACTCAGTCATCAGTATAGATGGGAGTAGAGCATTGCAGCTATTGCAAGGCTAATATTCGCATCATGTCTATTGCAATGTTCTTCCAACTTGGGGCTCTCCAGCTGTTGGAGAACTACAACTCCCAGCAGTCCATAACAGCCTTCATCATACATATGCTGGACAAAGGGGGCGAAGGTCAGGAGGTCATCTCTTCATATAAGGTAGATGTAGAATATACTGTGGATAAAGGCTGGGACAAGAATTAGTAGCCTTGGTGTCTATTTATCTATACAATATAAATATATATATACTGTATATAAAGGGTGGGCTGCTATATATATGTCTCTACCCATATATAGATGGAGTATACGGCACAAAGTGGATGAAGGTTATGTACAAACATGCTCTTTCAAGCTCTCTATTTGCTCGAGTATTGCGGCACTTGATAGCAGTTATGTTGGCTGCTGTCATAGCAGTGATTGGCCGGCTGTATCAGGTGACCTGGGTGTATATAGACCCAGGTCTCTAGATGCTTGACTATAAAAATAACCTCAATGGACATAAACATCTGGCATACAGTCTAACCAGTATTTATGCTGTATATAGTAAGTTATAGTCTCTGATCATCCATGGTATATATACTGTATATAGCAGGTCATGGTCTCTCATCATCCATTGTATATATACACTATATATAGTAAGTTATAGTCTCTGATCATCCATGGTATATATACTGTATATAGCAGGTCATGGTCTCTCATCATCCATGGTATAGATAGCTCACTACTAAAAGCAAGATACAGACCCAATACAGATATGAAAATCGCTAAGAGCAGCCCCCCAACAAAAATAAAAATAATGAGGCTCTTGATTACCATTTGCAACTAGTGTAAACCATCCCCCCACGATAAGGTGGCCTGATGCCGAGGATACTAGACCTGACACCTCACTAGATATATATGTGTATATTACACATATACACACACACACACAGTGTCCAGCCCTATGCAGGTGTCTGAACGCTGCGTCTCCTGTGATATCAGCTGGACATATAGGAGAATATATGTAAGCCCCCATGTTCTGGCGTCGGGGGGCACTTGACTAGGTCTGCGTATCTCCAGCTTTGTCTCTGTCTACTTCACCTTTCTATATCTGGATATTATCTGTGTTCTTTTGTCCTTCCTGCGCTCCCTTACCCCTCCTCCCCCATAGACAGACACCAGCTAATTGCATTACTCCCCCATCTTTGTGCGGGCAGAGCGCTGCGGCTCTTCAGGGGTTAATTCATCTCCCATTTCTACCTTCCCCCATTCTCTTCCCCTCTCTGACCTTTCTACTAATATCTTTCGTCTCTCTCCTCCCCACCCCCTTCTTATCTCTCCCTGGGGCTGTTTTCCCCCCTTCCTTCCCCTACCTCCCCTCCCATCCTCATGCCTTGGTTTCTATTCCTGGTTTAGCTTTCAGAGCTGACCCCCTTCCCTTTGCTGCCAAACCTGCAGTTTTCTCCTCAGCAGGTGGGGGGTGTGGGGGTACGGCACTGGTAATAGTGGTGGGTGGGGGATTGGCATTGGTCAGAGCGGCTCACATCGCATACTTTCCCCCAGCAGAGCAGATGCCGCCTTGGCACTGCCATCTCCAGCCGTGTAAAGGTGTCTGCACCACTCGCTGTTACATTCCTACTTCACACATATGTTCTCGCACACAACCCAGTAAAAACCAGGTCAGCTCGGCTGGATGGCACAGGCGTGCCAGGCTCAGGGAGGCGGCAGCAAGAAATACAGCATTTTGTCTTGTCAGTTGGAGCAGAAAGCTGTATATAGGGGTGGACGGCCGGCGGCACTGAGCCTCTTTGAACTTCTTTGGATTTTCACATTTTAGCTCAGCACATCCTTGTCCCCGAGGGGTTATCGTGTCCTTGACCCCAAGTATTAGCAGTTCCCTGTCCCCAGGTATCAGACCACCTTGCCCCTCCAACTGTCATTGTGTCCTCACCCCCCCAAAGGGTTACCATGTCCTTGTTTCTCAAGTATCGTGTACTTGTCCAACCTCAAAGTGTCAGCATGTCCATGTACCCCAATTATCAGTGGGTCCTTGTCCCCCAAATGTTAGTCTGTCATTTTCACCTACTGTGAGCGTGTTCTTAAGTCCTAACGTGTCCTTATCCCCCAAGTGTCAAGAAGTCTTTTTCCACCAGGTATGAGCACGTCCTGTAAAATTGTCTGTGGTTGTGGATCAATTTTAGGGCCTATTAAATCCTATGTGTGCATTCATACCATCCATGCCGTGATCCTTGCCGCGAAAAAATAGGACAGGTCATAGTGCAGATTGCAGCACTGATGCCTCCCCCGAAATTACGAAAAACCCTTGAAAAATACTGGACATGTGAATGAGTACCTAAAAGTCAGCAAGTCTTTATCCCCCAAGAATCAGTGTCCTTGTCCCGTAAGTACTAGCATGTGCTTCCCCAAGGGGGGAGATTTTGGTCATGTGTCAGGGCTCTAGAATGGATTGGAATATTGACTTACAGAGTAGCTACCTCCAATAGGTGGAACTCAAGAGCCAACTTTCTTCTTTTAGTAAGTTAATATGTATACATTTTCCCAGAAGGCATTGCCTGGCCTACAAAACTTCCTACACCAGAATGTAAAGGCCATTTCACAGAAAACGAATACGGACGATAATTGCCTCTTGTAATCAAAGACAACGATCAGCCGACATGAACAATGTCTGCTGATGGTTGTCTGTCGTTTGTCTTTCAACATGTTGAAATACAAATGACTAATGGTACTTTTACACGGAGCAATAATTCGCCCGATTAACGATTTTGAATGAACAATGTTTTTTTTTATAACGATCAGCGTTTAGACGGAACGATACATCGTTAAAAATCGTTATGCGATCATTTTGCGATCGTTTAAGCCTATCTCACACATAGGTGAAATCGTTGAAAGACTGTTTACACTGAACGATCTGCGATTTTTTCGCGAACAACCAACGATAATTTGAGAACATATTGAAAGATCAAAATGAACGATTTCTCGCTCATCGTTTGATCGTTCGCTGCGTTTACACGTACGATTATCATTAGAGTTCGATCGTTATTGTGCAAATTTGAACGATAAATCGTTCTGTGTAAAAGGACCATTAGATAGCAACGATCTGCTGCCATCGCCCCGTGGAATAGAAGAGGCGGCAGCAGACCACCGTTATCTGCTATGGGCTGCCTGGAATCTATCGATCGCCTTACCCTTACCTGCTTGCCACCGACGCGTGTAATAGTGCTGTCAGCAATCGGGGAAGGAGGGGCAAATGAGTTGCTTGTTTGCTCCTTTCCGTCGCCCTGTGTAGACTTCTAAGTGTCAGCATGAGCCTTGTTCTGGGCTCTTATTCTGTTAGCCATTAGTGTCATACTTTAGGTCCAGACCAATAGCACACACTGGCAAAAGCCTATGGCTATCTTCCCTGACCTCCTCATAAGCATGCTTACTCATCTCAGCCGAGAGTCCATATGCCACCAGGCCAAGGAACCAAGGATACAATAGTTGTGTTCTAACATCCCTATAGCGGACCATAATGTAAAATCATATAGTATGTATACATATCAGTCGGAGAATGGAACCAGAGTTTCAACATAAGGCACCGTTCACACAGAGCAAAACTGGCGGAATTCAGCAGTGAAGAATTCCTCAGAGCGGAGAGAGGAGGCGCGCGAGCCTCCCTTAGACGGTCATTATGACACAGGCTGCTGGGATTCTGTGGCGGAGAATTCCCCCAGTTTTGCTCTGTGTGCACGGAGCCTAATGCTGCGTTTACACTGAACGATAATTCGCCTGATCGTACGGTTAACGATTTTGAATTAACGATTTTTTTTTTTTTATAACGATCAGCGTTTAGACGGAACGATATATCGTACGGAAAAATCGGAAAATATCGTACGGAAAAGTTTTGCGATCACTTAAGCCTATCTCGCACATAGGCTAAATTTTTTGCGAACGACCAACAACGATTTAAGGAAATGTTCAAAGATCAAAATGAACGATTTCTCGCTTGTCTCTTGATCGTTCGCTGTGTTTACATGTACGATTATCGTACAAATTCGATCGTTATCATGCAAATTCGCACGATAATCGTTCCGTGTAAATGCAGCATAAGGATGACCAATATTCATCATCAATAAAAGATATAATATATCTGAATAATAACTTATATATGATTTGGCCTGAGCCTCGTTTATAGCATTTAACTCCTTCCTCTCCAGGCGTATAGTGCTGCCGGAGTGGGGACGCACCTTTGGCTGCCGTAGGTGGTGGGGGTGGTGCGGGCTTTGCCCTTTGTTCTGCATCGGGTGGGGGGCGGCACACCTGGAGGGAGGGGAGCAGGTCAGGAATTCTCAGGGTCAAAGGAGGATTTGTACCTCCGGGACGTGGATGGGGGAGGTGGGCTGGGGCCTGAACACCAAGAAATAAAGACCTCATTCAAGTATAAGTATATAGATACCGCTGAACATAAAGTACTGCATCACCCCATATATATATATATATATATATATATATATATATAGCCCATAATGTGTACTAATAGAGCAAGGGGTCCATGGGACAGAGGACTGCACACACAGGGTATAAGTACTTAGAATGGGGTTACACGTTGACGCATATAGATTTGGGGGGATTTGAAGATGGGGTTATATAGTACGGATCACAAACGATAAGAAAGTTTTAGAGTTCAGGGGGTAGATGATAAACATATACCGGGTATAGATTTTACTGGGTGTATATTATCTTTTTTTTTTTTTAATTCTTTATATATACGAGTATCAGGCAAACGGAGGCGAAACGGCCAACATGCCCCCTCGACCTCCACAAAACAATACGATAAAACAAAACAAGAAATATGCAAGTATGGTGAAGCAGTAGGCAAAGAATGGCATCTGCATAATAAGTCTCCAGACAAGTGAGCTCTAGGAGGCCCCCTAGGGTCATGCCAGGTCCACCCCATTCACCCAACAATTTGTTATATTTTGTTTGTAGCAGGCAAAGAGAGACACGATAGAGAAGAGAAAGGTCCAGAAGCGGAGAATAAGGAAAGATGGAGAGAAGAAGCAATGGGGGACAGGGGGAGGCGGAAGGGGGGAACCAAGAGGGTGTATATTATCTTAGATTACGGGTGACCATGATGAGGGTAGGCGATTGGTGTAGATCACTGTTGTCAAACTCAGGCCCTCCAGCTTTAGCTGTCCAGGCATGATGGGAATTGTCATTTTGCAGAAGCTGAAAGGCCTGAGTTTGACAGGGTAACACAGTGACAGAGGGCCACAGAGTTTTAGTTCGTCAGGACGAGGTCACACAGTAAAGGGTGTAAATGGAAATGTAGATAGTCATGACAAGGTGACACAGAGTTGGATGTTAATGGAAATAAATGGTCACGATAGGGTGACAATGTGACGGGTATGAATGGTCATAACAAGACAACATGGTGACAGGAGGAGATTGCCAAAATGGGTCGACATAGTGGCGAGTTATAATAGAGTCCTATGGTGGCAGGTGTGACAGGTGCGGATGCTCACGACTGGGCAACATGGTGGTGGATGTAGGGTTAATAGTCATAACAGGGTCACTGTTATGTTGCATACAGATAGTCTTATACCGTTTACATTTGCCACTGTATAAAACCAAGTCACATGGCGGTAGATCTAGATGGTCACACTGTTTTATTCAATGGCAAATGTAGAAAGTATATAGATGGTCAAGACAGGTTTATACGATGGCAGATGTAGACAGTACAGGACTGGAGTGTATAGGGTGGATGGTCATGTCAGGGTATCACAATGTCTTGTACAAAAAAGAACAGTACATGATCTACACTAAACGGGTTAATGCAGGTATACAGTGTTCCAATGGAGAAGTAAGGGGACAGAGAAGAGGAACTCGCCACCACCCACCTGCTGGCGGTCTTTTTTTTTAGGGTGTTAAAAAAAAGGGGAAGGCTGCACTTCTGTTACATCATGTGGATATGAAGCCCTAAAGAGGAAGAGTCTATTCCCAATTCTGCTGCTCACCGCCCCAACACCCCCCTCCGTCACCTGGTATACAGAATAAGGAACTTACATCTGCAATTATACTGAATGACAAGAAATGTAAGATCATTAGAAGCTGCTGCAAAACTCATGATGGGAGTCGTAGCTTTGCAAAGTTTGCAAGAGTTTTTTTTTTACTTTTACAGGGCATGCTGGTAGCTGTAGTTTTGCAAAGTTTTAAAAGTTTTGCAACACTTTTACAAGGCATGCTGGGAGTTGTAGTTCTGTGACATATGGAGAATACTAAATTTGATTAAGGGAACAGGAAAAACGATCAAGCTTACAATACACTGCTTGTCTTTCTCAGACAACCCCTAACATTAGACTGCATTGTTGCTATCTCTATGGCACACGTCTCCAGAAATGTGACAGGGGCAGTGGATCTGCGGTGTCAGCCCATTCTCTTTGCTCTGACTCTCTCTAGTGGTTAAGGCTGGTATATTCCAAGACAGATTATGGCTACTGATAAAGTGCCGCCCCGAGAGGAAGCCCTGGATGTGGAAAAATTCCAGAAAAACAGCCTTTGGATCCTGGCAGCGAGCACTCAGGACGCTGCAAGGCTACAAGCCACAAGTCAGGTCATCTTGCTGAATGAACAAAAACAGGAGCGACAGGAAAGACTTGATGAATGTCATTGTATAGCCTCAGGGGGGAAAGATGATAAAGGAGTAGCCAGACTGAAATCTCTAAACACTGCAAAAGGGTTTTCTGGTTTTAATACATGAAAAGATTAACCAAGGCATTGAGAAGAGTCCTATACTGTATAAGATGTTGCCCTTGTTTCTTGGCCACCATGGACACTTATCCCCTATTCACAGGGTAGACAATGAAAGGAGCGGCAGCCGAGCATGCCCACTGTGGCTCTATACAGGCCGGAGCTCCAGGATTCTTAAGATGTAAGGCCATATTACATGGCACAATTTTCCTTAGAGAGCAAGTGCAAAGTCCAGCAATTGCTTCGCCCATGTTCCCTGCTCGCTGCCTGTGCTATTAGACGCACAGTGAGTGGTAGGGGCTGCCCGAATGATCGTTTGGGCTACCCATTGAAGTAAGCGGTCAGCTGCTGTCGCTGCTTCTATTACAGGGAGCAACGCACAGCAGACCACTGCAAACATTTAGATCTTTCAACATTTTGATAGCTCATGATCAGCCAACATTGTGCACGTAGGATGAACCTGACCTTTCAACCTGTCCTATTACACTGAATGGTCGGTAATCGGTTAAGTGAGACCAACAATCGTTTAGTGAAATAGGGTTTTAAGGGTCAGACCACTAAGTCTGAGAACTAGTATACATTGTTTAATACATTTTAAAGCGAATGTATTATCAGGTTTATCTGTGCTTTATTTTTTACCTGCAGCAGCGTGGTCCTTGTTTTGAAACACCGCCCGGTTCCCGCGCTGGGCCTGCGGTCTTTCCCTGAGCACCAGCCGCCCCTCAGTGTGATGAAACCCTCTCCCCTCCGTGACGCGGCTCCATTAGAATCAATAGAGCTGCGTCACAGAGGGGGATATCACCATGTGTGAAACTGGCCTAAAGGTTATGTCATTCTTTGATTCCACAAAAAAAACAACCTACACGCTTACATTTACGTAACCTCGAGCATGAAAAACTGCAACTGACTCAAAGTAAGAAAGAAAAAAAAGCCCTGCGGGTGCTGATCTGCTCGTGTCTCTCGGCAACCAAAACCAAAACCAAAAAATGTAGTACTTTTCCACACCGTGTTATGTGTGACACCGGCCTTGGGGTTAAATTATTAATATTTACCGAAACTCTTCTGCGTATAACTATGTCAAATATGCGTACACTGTGTATGGCGTGGCGTCACTATAGCACAAAAAGAGTAACGCGAGTCCTCTCTGGCTTTATGTGCAGCCTCTGGACATGGGGGAGAATCAACCTGCTGTGGGCGGTTCTCTGTGATAAGGACGGGGTAAGACAGAGTACGATTAGAAACACACTGGTGTATACTGGTCACAATACCCAGCCTGATGACCTGACAGCAAGGAGAGACTGGGAAATAGTGAATAGTACAAATCGAAAGAAAGAATAAACCTGCCCGATATAAACCTAGAGACCAGGGAGCGATGTTACTGTAAGACCATTGCTTACAACTGCTGGAAAGCAGACAATATACACAGGCTTAGGCCGGGTCCACACGACGTATAACACCAGCCGTTCTGTGACCCGGCCAGGTTCTTCATTTCTGGTGAGTTCGGATGCGGGTGCACGCTCCATTGTGTGAACTGATGTGTGTTGTGTGGCTGCTTTTCTATGGCCGCTGAAAATTTACTTGTCCGTTTTTTGTGGGGCTCGGATGTAATTCCGTCCGGAGCGTATACTGTGTATATACGCTCCAGCCGAGATTCCATTCATTCCTATACAACGTATGTTTTGTATAAATCACGCCCGTTGTTGCAAATTGCAACAACGGCCGTGATTTTTGCAAAACATATGGTGTGTGAACATGGCCTTAGCGGGATTAAAAACAGGCTCCTGATGATGCATCCCCATCCCTGATGTGAAGAATCATTGGGAAACAACAAGATAGGGCATGCTGGCTGTATTTCTTTTAAAACAGCTAAAGGGTCACAGTTGCCTAGCAACAGATGGGTGACCACCCAGGGTCTCCGCCCTCTTCTACCATAAATGAGAATTTCCCTTAGTAGGGTGCACTGTATAATGAATCTGTATGGCAGTGCCAGTGTGAGCTGTATAGTGAGGGAGGGGCTGTCAGCTCTCTGTCCTATGATATATAAGGCCAGCCTCGCACTGTCAGGCTCCTGGAGCAGTGACACTCGCACTGTATTTGGCCACTGATAGAACTAACCAAGACAATGGCGGCTTTCCTCACAGCTCGGCGACACGGCTCAGGAGTGACGTCATATACACGGGACAGCTTCGTCAAGTAGCCCCGCCCAGACGTAGAAACAACTTCCGGTCAACGAAGCGATGGATCCCGGCGGGCAGGGTGAGCGGCTCCGGGGCTGATATATGGGGGCGGTGAGGGGGGATTCCGGTCTGGCCGCGCTCCTGGCTCAGATAAGGGCGGGCACAGCTCGGTACCGTGCCCGGAGGCGGCGCTCTGTCACTCCTGGCGGGGATGGCGATGCTGCTGTCAGTGGGGAGGGGCGCCGGGGGCGGCCACTATTATACGGGACAAATCATCACGACTGTGGGGAGCGGGATGAGGGCGGGCAGGGCCCTTTACTTAGGGGATCAGTGTATCACGTGACATGCGATTTAAGGGGAGACGTGTCATGTGATTTTGTGTAGCAGTCTGACATTATATGGGGGGCTGTCAGTGTCATGGGATATTAGATGGGGAGGGGGGCTGTCAGTGTGTCATGTGACATTAGGTGGGGCTGTCAGTGTCATGGGATATTAGATGGGGAGGGGGGCTGTCAGTGTGTCACGTGACATTAGGTGGGGGGGCTGTCAGTGTGTCACATGACATTAGGGGGGGGGGGCTGTCAGTGTCATGGGATAATAGATGGGGAGGGGGCTGTCAGTGTGTCATGTCACATTATATGGGGGGCTGTCAGTGTCATGGGATATTAGATGGGGAGGGGGCTGTCAGTGTGTCATGTGACATTAGATGGGGAGGGGGGCTGTCAGTGTGTCACGTGATATTAGGTGGGGAGGGGGCTGTCAGTGTGTCATGTCACATTATATGGGGGGCTGTCAGTGTCATGTGACATTAGATGGGGAGGGGGCTGTCAGTGTGTCATGTGACATTAGATGGGGAGGGGGCTGTCAGTGTGTCATGTGACATTAGATGGGGAGGGGGCTGTCAGTGTGTCATGTGACATTAGGTGGGGCTGTCAGTGTGTCATGTGACATTAGATTGGGAGGGGGCTGTCAGTGTGTCATGTGACATTAGATTGGGAGGGGGCTGTCAGTGTGCCATGTGACATTAGGTGGGGAGGGGGCTGTCAGTGTGTCATGTGACATTAGGGGGGGGGGGCTGTCAGTGTCATGGGATATTAGATGGGGAGGGGGGCTGTCAGTGTGTCATGTGACATTAGATGGGGAGGGGGGCTGTCAGTGTGTCATGTGACATTAGATTGGGAGGGGGCTGTCAGTGTGTCATGTGACATTAGATTGGGAGGGGGCTGTCAGTGTGCCATGTGACATTAGGTGGGGAGGGGGCTGTCAGTGTGTCATGTGACATTAGGGGGGGGGGGCTGTCAGTGTCATGGGATATTAGATGGGGAGGGGGGCTGTCAGTGTGTCATGTGACATTAGATGGGGAGGGGGCTTTCAGTGTGTCATGTGACATTAGATGGGGAGGGGGCTTTCAGTGTGTCATGTGACATTAGATGGGGAGGGGGCTTTCAGTGTGTCATGTGACATTAGATGGGGGTGGCTTTCAGTGTGTCATGTGACAATAGGTGGGGCTGTCAGTGTGTCATGTGACATTAGATTGGGAGGGGGCTGTCAGTGTGCCATGTGACATTAGGTGAGGAGGGGGTTGTCAGTGTGTCATGTGACATTAGGTTGGGGGCTGTCAGTGTGTCATGTGACATTAGGTGGGGGGGTTGTCAGTGTGTCATGTGACATTAGGTGGGGGGGCTGTCAGTGTGTCATGTGACATTAGGTGGGGGGGCTGTCAGTGTGTCATGTGACATTAGGTGGGGGGGCTGTCAGTGTGTCATGTGACATTAGGTGGGGGGCTGTCAGTGTGTCATGTGACATTAGGTGGGGGGGGCTGTCAGTGTGTCATGTGACATTAGGTGGGGAGGGGTTTGTCAGTGTGTCATGTGACATTAGGTGGGGAGGGGGTTGTCAGTGTGTCATGTGACATTAGGTGGGGGGGCTGTCAGTGTCATGGGATATTAGATGGGGGGCTGTCAGTGTGTCATGTGACATTAGACGGGGCTGTCAGTTTGTCATTAGACGGGGCTGTCAGTGTGTCATGTGACATTAGATGGGGAGGGGCCTTTCAGTGTGTCATGTGAAATTAGATGGGGGGGCTGTCAGTGTGTCATGTGACATTAGATGGGGGCGGCTTTTAGTGTCATGTGACATTAGGTGGGGTGGAGCTGTCAGTGTGTCATGTGACATTAGCTGGAGGGCTGTCAGTGTGTCATGTGACATTAGATGGGGCTGTCAGTTTGTCATGTGACATTAGATGGAGGGCTGTCAATGAGTCATGTGACATTAGATTGGGAGGCAGGGTCAGTGACATGGGAGGGGCTGGCAACATGTCTACAAGTGAAGGCATGTCATATGACATTAGATAGGGAGAGCTGTAGGATTAGATGGGGAGGTGCCAATGGTGTCATGACTGTTAGTGTGTTGTGACAGATGGGGAGGCGAGGATGGTGGGTCGTGTGACATAAGGTGGGGATGGTGGGTCATGTGACATGAGATAGGGAGGCGAGGATGGGGGTCGTGTGACATAAGGTGGGGATGGTGGGTCATGTGACATTAGATGGGGAGGGGCTGGCAAAATGTCACATGACAATAAATTAAGGCACGTCAGGTGACATTAAATGGGGAGCGCTGTAGGCATAAATGGGGAGGTGCCGACGGTGTCATGTGACATTACCTGGCTGTTAATGTGTCACATGACATTAGATGGGGTATTACAGTGTGGCAGACACGGTGGGAGGGTGATCAGATGTGACACTGGTCTGGTGCTTACATCAGGAGGGTACTGCTGTAGCTGCTGCGCTACGTCCGGGCGTGGTATGATGGGGTTAGAGTTCTCACAACTATGTGGCCGTGTTATCTCGGAGCAACATTTCTGTAGTGATGGAATGGCTGCAGGAAGCTGGACCTCCCTAATGACGGACAGGCTGGGTCCTCCACACCCACGCCCCATCTATCAACCTGATTCCACTATAACAGTCATCCCTGACCAGGGTCTGTCAAACACTACAAGTCCTAGCATGTCCTGATGGTTACATCACTGGGCTCTACTGCCAGGGGAGAAAGGAGTGATAATGAGAGGAATTCCCCCCCCCCCCCCCCCCCAGGTCCGGATGAGCGGATCATCACTATCATCTCTGCCCTCATTACATGTAAGCACAGTGACTGCAGATGGGAGACTCGTACAGATTTATTCGCATGCAGTAGATTAAAATAATTACTGCAGTGATCTCCCTGTCCGACCACAAGAAGGATCCTGGTGCAGGGAAGCTGCAATGATGCTGTCCCCTGTCCCTGCCATCTGTCCCCAGAGAGGACGCCGCTATACCCCTGACATTACTCAGTGCTGTAACAATATAGAGCTGTGGGTGAGCAGAGGGCAGAGAGAGTCTATAATTCTGGACCCCAAGTGTCAGTATAGACTATATACTGACACTTGGGGTCCAGAATTGTGACACGCTGCCACTTGGGGTACAGGATAGTGACACACTGCGGGTACAGGACAATGACCCACCGACACTTGGGGTACAGGATAGTGACACACTGACACTCTGGGTACAGGACAATGACACACTGACACTCTGGGTACAGGACAATGACCCACCGACACTTGGGGTACAGGATAATGACACACTGATACTCAGCGTACAGGACAATGACACACTGACACTCTGGGTACAGGACAATGACACACTGACACTCTGGGTACAGGACAATGACACACTGATACTCTGGGTACAGGACAATGACACACTGACACTCGGGGTACAGGACAATGACACACTGACACTCGGGGTGCAGGACAATGACACACTGACACTCGGGGTGCAGGACAATGACACACTGACACTCGGGGTGCAGGTTAGTGAGATACACTCAGCTCCATTACTCTGGGTATCGCCTCCTTCATCTCCGCTGGGCCGCCCTCTGCAGTTTCCGGGGATGAGTAAACATCTAGTCCATCTGGAGCCCGGTCACACACCCTGTAATCTGCAGTCACTCCCTCCTAGTAGTAGTGATTCTTCTAGTAAATCTGAGTGCAGATGATGGGGACGGCAGCTTCTGTATCTGTGGCCTGCAGGGATGGGATACATCCCAGTCATCGGCAGAACTGACTAAGGCCTTTTGCACACTAATGCATCAAACTGCACTGTCTATAGGGCATAGATATTCTCAGTGGGTATAATCTGGTCTCTTGTACACTATACCTGCAGATATTGCCTCACTGACAGTCTACATACATCTAGTCCTCCCTGAATACACGTGTGTGTCATTATCGTACATCACATACATGATCACACAGCAAACTGTAAAGGATGTACAGCTATAGATTGTGTGAGACATGGCAGGTCAGTATCCACTTCCCTTTCTCTTCTCACATCAGTGTTGTTTCCTCTGGGTCGTGTATTTATTGTGTCACTGTATCTTGCTATAAGTGGCCAATACATTCTTGTTACTTACATGTTTCATACAGGAAGGGAACAGGAAGGATGAGTCCGGCCTCTTGTATCATCTCACCGTTTATATGGTGCACATAAATAGTGTAATGGGATGATGCATGTAATTTATGTAAGATTTCTTGGCCAGGCTCTTGTTTTCTGAAAGCCTGACAGGAGTCCCCTGCTCCACTTGCAGAACAATAAGCCAGGGATGCTTTATGCCTCCCTGACTTACTGTTAGTAGATTCTGTCCATTGCACTAAGCCTTATTGCTAACACTTTGGGGATACAGAAGTAGTTTTCTCAATGATTTCCTTGAGAGGACAATATAGAGGGTCCATCTAGTGACACATTGGTTCATGATATAATAACAGGGGGTTTTGCTATATGTATGAGGCCTTCTATGGGGTCCCCCAGTCCCTGTGTAGCGTGCCATAAGCTTGTCAGTGATGTCTGTGTCATTCTTGGTGTGTGATCTTCAGGCTGGTTCGGAGCTAGGTTTACTATGATGGCCGTTGTTTGCTGTTGGCTCATCTCTCGGACGTTCTTATCTGGCCGCTGCCTGTTTGTGTAGGATGTGTCATTCAGGGAAATCTAATTTCCTTGCTTGCACGGAATATGTCTGTCTGCAGATAGATCTAATGATCCTGATCAAATCAGACAGCGCCGTAACGTGAAAGACAGGAACAGTCTGCTGCTGCGGAGAGTGGGATGCTTCCTGTATGTGTGTGGGTAGCTCCCTACTGAGTCCCACTGTCTGCTCCCAGCTATCAGACTGCTATCGGTCCTTGTCACTGGTCTTAACATTTCTGTTTTCTGTCACTACCATACAATAATTTTTCTCTTTGTGCATAATAAATCACAGTATAAGACGTTGTATATTCTTCCTCTTTCTACTTGTATTTGTTTCTGCTCAAACCTCTCCTTCTCTCATCTTAGTTTTGTTTGATTTCTTTGCATTTCTCTTTTCTCTTTTGTTTGCTCCTAATGCACAGAGATACATGTATGAAATCTAGTGCACTCGCAAAGCAGATAAAATGTATAAAATCTAGTGCATACGCAAAGCAGATGATGTATAAAATCTAGTGCACACACAAAGCAGATGACATGTATGAAATATAGTGCACACACAAGGCAGATGACTTATGAAATCTAGTGCACACACAAAGCTGATGACATGTAAGAAATGTAGTGCATACACAAGGCAGATCTAGTGCACATGCACAGCAGATGATATGTATGAAATCTAGTGCACACACAAGGGAGATGTGTACTATCATCTTCCTGGATGCTAGAAAACTTTTTTGCACTTTTGCATGCAGTAGATCTCATACATGACGTTTTATCCTTTTGTGTTTATGCTGTACCTATAGCTTTCCTTATATTATCTGGATGGGCAGGGAATGAACCTAATCCTTGCCCTCCCGTACCTTGCCATGTGCCGTAGTAGTTTTGCAGCTTGTGCTTGGTAAAGGCGCCATAGATGGAAGTGTGTCCTCCCCATGTCATAGCACTAGCGGGGTGGGGGTGGGGGTCATGTATTTTCCCCACATCATCACACCAGCAGGGGGCAGTGTGTCCTCCCCACATCATCACACCAACGGAGGGCAATGTGTCCTCCCTATGTCATCATACCAGCAGAGGGCATGTGTCCTCCCCATGCATTACACCAGCGGGGGTCAGTGCGTCTTCCCCACGACATCACAACAGCGCGGGGGGTGGGGGGCGGGAGTGCAGTGTGTCCTCCCCATGTCATAGCACCAGCAAGGGGGGCATGTATTCTCCACACCATCACACCAGCAGGGGGCAGTGTGTCCTCCCCACATCATCTTAACAGCAGGAGCAGTGTGTCCTCCATACATCATCAGACCAGCAGGGGGGCAGTGTGTCCTCACCACATCATCACACCAGCAGGGGCAGTGCAGTGAATCTTCCTCACATTATCACACCAGCGGGGTACAGTGTGTCCTCCCCACATCATCAGACCAGCGTGGGGGCAGTGTTTCCTCCCGACGTAATCACACCAGCGGAGGAAAGTGCGTCTTCCCCATGTCATTGCACCAGCAGAGGGTGGTGTGTCCTTCCTACATCATCACAACAGTGGGGATGGGTGTATTCTCCCCACATCATCACACCAGCAGGGGGCAGTGTGTCCTCCCCACTTGTAATGGAGAAGCCACCTGTGTGTCCACATAACAGGGAAACTGTGGGAGCTACTTGTGCTTGTCAGCGAATTACACGAGCCTACTAGTGGGAACTGACTGGAGCATGTCCACTATGTCTGCCCTCGTGTAACTGCTCCTCCCAACATCTCCTAACAGCTTGGTCAGAACAACCTAGATGGCAGCAGTTTATAGGAAGAACCATCCTGCTTCTCTCAGTCCAGTGATGCTTCTTCTCATAGTGTCAATCGAGCAAAATGCCTTTGACTGTGTCATATAGACATACACTACCCTGAAGTAGGTTCTGAGAAGTTGTTCCCCCCCCCCCCCCCCCCCCTTAAATAGCGAAGCACATAAGACCTAGTATCTAATCTTCCTACATCATTACACGTCTGCTTGACGAATGTAGTATGAGTTTTGGACCAATCGGATTTCTGTTAAGGTGTCAGCGAGTATTTATTACTGCAGGCCACCTCTTTGCAATGTAAGGGCCCTGTCATATCTGCTTAAGAGAATGCATCATGCCTCCATTTATCAACACTTTTGGGGGGCTGTGTTCCCTACCACCAGCTTGTTCCGCTGCCACCTATTTGCTTATAGCAGTGAATATTCCCTGCTTGCTTGCTTGCTCCCTTCCCTCTGACTCTCCTTCTCCTCCTCTGACAGACATCAACCTTAACTCTCCCAACAAAGGTTTGCTGTCAGACACCATGACGGACGTCCCCGTGGGCCCCGCAGGAACACGAGTGCCAGCTGATGCTGCTGGCGGAGTGCTGCCAGAGGGTATGACTGAGGCCGAGGCGGAGGAACTGCGCTGTGAGCTTGTTAAGGTACGTCCCTATACTGTAAGGGGAAGCTGGAAATGTAACATGCATACGGGTTGTCTGCCATAGGAGTGCAAGTCAGGGTAACTTAGGAAAGTAACTGAAGAGAATTGCACTGTGATGATCACAGATGATTCCTATAGAAAAGGTTTGTTACACGGTAGCATAGAAGTCGTCTTCTAGCCTCTGCTGGTGTAAACAGCCTGACCTCTGCTGGCCATTGTGCATATTGCACCCACACATCTTTTAGGATCTACTAAACCTGCAGTAAATAAGCGCCATTTATCAGAGATCAATAAATATCAGAGACCGCAGTAATGTGATAATGCCTTTGTTCTGTAGGTGGAGGAGGAGATCCTTACCCTGCGCCAGGTTCTGGCCGCCAAGGAGCATCATGCAACAGAGCTGAAGAGAAAGCTGGGACAGACCCCACTAAACCAGCTCAAGCTCAACATCTCCAAGAGTCTGCATGAAGTTCAGATGTCTAATGCGTGAGTTGTCACTTTGTAATAACCTGTAAAGGGGATTTACCTGGCATTACATCTTTAATAGGGGACCTCAATGGGCACTGTCACTTCAAATAAAACTTTTGAAACGTCAGAAGTTTTGACCAGTCAGGGTGTTCATATCCCCCCCACGATCATTAGATAAAGTCAAAAGACTCGCTCGGCTGAGCGCTTCACTCCCCACCTCGCTGTCTCTACCCTCTCACTGCAGTAGGCAGTTTCCATTTCAAGTCTATGGAGAACATGTGCTGCAGCGAGCCAGGAAGTGAAGCATATAGTAAAGCACTTCTCTTGGCTCTTTCTAATGATCACTAAGACACTAAGGGCCAAATTTATTAAAGGGTGTAAAATTTAGACTGGTGCAAACTCCACATAGTAACCAATTACAGCTCAGCTTTCAGCTCAGGTAAAATGAAAGAGTTGTGATTGGTCGCTGTGGGCAGTTTGCACCAGTCTAAATTTTACACCCTTTGATAAATCACCCCCTAAAACTTGTATACTTGGAATTACCCCTTTACCATTTATCCACAGGATAAGGGGGTCTGACTGCTGTAACCCAAAGTACAGTGCTTGGCTGTATGTACAGCCACCACTCCATTTATACAGGGACACAACCACTCTCACACTTATCATATATCCTGTGGATAGGTTATATGTTTTAATGTTGGGATAACCTCTTAAACACAGACAACCTATCCTTATAAGACATCAGTGCTTGTTTAATGGGGAATTTGAAATCCTTGATAACAGCTTATGAGCAGAATTATGGGTTCTTGGCTTACAAGCAGTAAACATTATAAGGGGTTTCTGTACCTATAATGTTTGGATTCGCTTTAGAGCTGCCTGGGTCATGTCTGTATAATAAGCCTAAATTATGAGCAAAATCTCATCCACCCACTTGCTACTGTTTTACCATTGCCCTTTAAAGGCAATTTTTTTTGTTAAAGTATTGTATTGCCCCCCAAAAGTTATACAAATCACCAATATACACTTATTACGGGAAATGCTTTTTCCCCTGCACTTACTACTGCATCAAGGCTTCACTTCCTGGATAACATGGTGATGTCACTTCCTGGATAACATGGTGATGTCACTTCCTGGATAAAATGGTAATGTCACGACCCAACTCCCAGAGCTGTGCGGGCTGTGGCTGCTGGAGAGGAGGATGGCAGGGGGACACAGGGCACTGGAAGGACACTGAGCATCCCCCTGCCACCATCCTCTCCAGCAGCCACAGCCCGTACAGCTCTGGGAGTCGTGACATCACCATGTTATCCAGGAAGTGACATCACCATGTTATCCAGGAAGTGAAGCCTTGATGCAGTAGTAAGTGCAGGGAAAAAAGCACTTCCTGTAATAAGTGTATATTGGTGATTTGTATAACTTTTAGGGGGCAATACAATACTTTAATAAAATTTTTCGCCGGACTTCTCCTTTAAGAAATTGCATTTGCACTCCATTTTCTAGAGTTTTTCTTTCTTGATGCAACACAATACAGAAGTCACGAGGCATATGCTGTTGCATCACCCACACCCTGCCCTGTAACATCAAAACTCTTTGCTATGTTACCACACACAGAGCCCAGCTACGTCTGCCCGGTAAACAGCTTTCTCATAAAGATCCCGGTCTTCATTTTGTTACAGTTACGTTAAAACATCAGAGAAACTTGGAGAGTGGAACGAAAAAATGACGCAGTCTGATGTGTGAGTCATTAGGGAGCTGCTGTTCTCCCAGCTTACTGTAGGGGGCGCAAGACTTGCTTAGGGAACGTAAGAATAACGTGTGTCACTATAAGGAATGGCCCGGTTAGTGTGTGATTGGTTGATGTGAAAACACTGGGGTCATGTACCAGAACTGTTCTGAAACCAGGGATTCTGACCGCTTTATGGTCATGTCTCACTAAAAATGTGAATAAGGGTATAAACCCACACACCGTATACACAGCGTATTTACTGCTGCGATACGCAGCGAATACGCAGCAAAAACGCAACAAATACGCAACAAAAACGCAGCAGATTAGATCTAAATAACTGAACTCAGCATTAAATCTTCACCATCAAACTGCTGCGTATTTGCTGCGTATTTGCTGCGTATTTGTTGCGTATTTGCTGCGTATACGGTGTGTGGGTTTGTACCCTAAAAGTGAAATCTGAAATTAATCTGTTCTGTGTGAATTTAAAGGGTTATTCCACTCAAACATAACATTTGATATGTTGCTGCCCATGGTCGGACTAACAATTCCTTCCATACTTGTTATTATCTATTCAGTCTCCTTCTCCCAGTTCTGAGCTGCTGCTTTCTGCTAAAGACACAAAAATCAGTGTTGTGAGCTTTTCTCTCTGTCTCCCCCTCCTGTCCCCTCCCTTCTGAGATGGCTGATGTAAGCAAGTCCCTGGTAGGCTTTATCTGTAGCTTTTCCGCTTTTTTTGTAATGCTGGGAGGTCAAGTTGCTGATAAACTTCAGCTTCAGCTGTGATTAATCCTCCCAGCATTATTAAAGGGGTTATCCAGCGCTACAAAAACATGGCCACTTTTCTCCCTACTGTTGTCTCCAATTCAGGTGCAGTTTGCAATTAAGCTCCATTTACTTCAATGGAACTGAGTTTCAAAACCCCACCCAAACTGGAGACAACAGTAGGGGGAAGGTGGCCATGTTTTTGTAGCGCTGGATAACCCCTTTAAGAAGCTACAATGTTGCACATAAAGTCTGTCAGGGACTTGTTTACATCAGGCGTCTCAGAAGGGAGGGGGGAGGAGGGGGAGACTAAGAGAAAAGCTCACACAGATTTTTGTGTCTTCAGCAGAAAGTAGCAGCTGAGAACTGGGGGAAGGAGACTGAATAGATAACAACAAGTATGGAACAAGTAAGGAATTGTTAGTTTCATCATGGGCAACAGTATATCAAAAGTTTTGTTTGAGCAGAATACTCCTTTAAGTCCTGCAGAGGGGGAGCTACTTGCTGCATTAGCGGAGGTACCCCCTGTATAATAACAGTTTGGATTGTAATGTGTGACCGGCATTGACCCTTTGATACGTGACCCTTGTGTCTATATGAGAGATATGAGTATATAGCAAGATGTGTGCATGTTCCACCTGTGTACAAAGCTTTAATATCTAAATCAGAGATGGGGAACCTTCAGCCCTCCAGCTGTTGCAAAACTACAATTCCCATCATGCCTGGACAGCCAAAGCTAAAGCTGGACAACAGCTGGAGGACCGAGGCTTCCCCATCCCTGATCTAAATGACTGAATTCTGTAACAATACAGGACACAACCGGTTGTGTCCTGAAGCACTGCCGCTGGTAAAACTTCTGTATTACTGGCAAAATCATGTGGCCAATAGCCACTGCTTATGGGCGGATTCGTGGCCTACCCTAACAATACGGCTAGGGAGAAACCACCCTGAGTAATGTGGACTGAGCGTTCTGTACTGAGAAAGGGAAAGCTTGTTATTTTCAGATGGATGAGTATTGTGTGCGCAGGTGGAGTAGACTTAGGTGCTGAGGTGGTGGGCGCTGACCTCCCATCTGCTGCTTCTACTACTATACTAATATGCTACTTAGTTGCTGCTTTGCTAACATATTACTCACATGGCTGCAGTTGTCACAGGGGCAGTCCTAACCTTATTTTATCAGTATCCGGTTTGGATAAGAGCCAGGTAGCCATTATGGCTATTAGTGAATACTAACGTCTGCCTTGGCTCCTGGCTTTGTCCAGCCCTGCTCTGTCTCTGTGCTGTATTTTGCACCCTGCTTATCCTGTATTATATTCATTGCATCTATTTCAGCTACAAAAAGACTCAGGAGACTCTGTCTACGGCCAGCCAGAAAACCACGGCCGCTCTGTCTACGATGGGCACTGCCATCACCAGGAAACTGGGAGACATGAGGTAAACTATCGTAAGCTAATATATTACATGTTGTGGACAGCACGGGGGCCATATTGGTCAGATTACATAATCGTCGCGCACCCATCCTAAGCCGTCTTTATAGGATGATGGGATGTCTCACAGTTGTCCAAGTCTCTTTCCACGAGCAAAAACAATGAATAAAAATGTGATTGATAATGAAGATATAATAGAGACGATTATGTTCTGACCAGGACTTCCATTTATGCTGATACTTTTCCTGTTCCTACGTCTTGTCTTTACTGCATTGCCTGATTTTACTGATGTCTTGGCACACTGCAGTATTGCAGCCCATGCATGTAGTCTGGTCGTTGCAGGTTATTGAGTATACAGCTGTATTCTCATATAGAAACTCTTGGATTTTTGTACTGTCACATATGGCGCCATATGCCTCTGAGCACTGTATCTTATATTGTAGCGTAAACCAATGTGACCATAATCGCAGGATCGGTGGGGTCTCATGGGTTAGTATAAAGGTGACATTTAGCACCTATGCACATAATAGGTGATAAATGTCAGATTGTTGTAGGCTCCATTGCTTAAAAGCCCACTTATGACAACAATGGGGGTCCCATATTGTTTTCCTGCTCATCACTTGACTGCGAGGAGATTACTTGGAGGCTGCTCTAATGCCCAGAGTATATGGGAACGACAGCAGAGTGGTGCATTTCATGGCTATGTCCATCTATCCATAGACATTGACTGGAGCAGCAGCATGCGTGCCTGACTGATTGTCCATTTCAACTCCTCCTAGCTGCAGTCATGTGATGAGGAGCAACGGGATATGTGACCCCGTTGTCTTGATCAGAGGTGTTTCCCAGTGGCTGGAAACGTAGGGCCTTCTATGTGTATAGGTGATGAATGATCATTCTTGGGAAAATTCCTTTAAAGGGGTTGTCCAAATTTGTGGTCAGGTTGGGTGTGGGTTCTACAGCTCAGTGTCATTAAAGCGAATGGCGCTGAATTGTAATGCTGCACACAACCTGAGGACAGGGGTGGCGCTGTTTCTGGAAGAAAGCAGCTGTGCTTTATTGTTTGTTTTTTATCACTGATACCCCCTTTAAATGATGATATACCCATGGTGGAGATCACCCCATAATACTCATCATGTTTAATTCCAGACAGATTACATGGGAATAATTCAGGATTGGGAAGCCATAGCTCCTTTTTTCAGAAACAGCACCATATCTGTCCACAGGTTGTGTGTAGTATTACAACTCAGCACTGTAATGGAATAGAGCTGCAATACCACACACAAACTAAGGACAAGGGTTGGTGCTGTTTCTGGAAGAAAGATGCCATCTTTTTATAGTACTGAATACCCCTTGTAATAACTATATTTTCTCTCAAGTAAACTATTGTGTATTGTTTTATTTTTACTGATTTGTATTTATAGTTCCTTTTATCCTGTTTATTTTTTCGAAATGTTCAGTATATTTCTACATAATTGTCTATTACCTTAATCATATGCATCCACACGGTGCAGAAAACTGACCTGCAAAATCTGCATCATGTCAGTAGTCTGTGGTAGTATAATCTTGCTGCCTGTGGACCTAAAAGTATATAGCATTGGCTGTCCAGGCATAATGGGAATTTTAGTCCTGCCACATCTGGAGGGCCTTAGGTTTAGCACCTTTGGTATATAGGGCGGTCTCAAATTTCTGTGTATGTAATATGCACATGGACAGGTCACCCACCGCGAGTCTTGCTCTAGATGGTCTCATGATGTTTCTGGTTCTTTGTGAGCAACACGGCAGATATCTGAAGGGAACAGAAAACTGGGTTATCAGTCATGTAAGTATGGATCACATGATTATTACTGACTACACCATCAGAGCTGCGGCCACTGCCATAGGCATCAGTAGGTTATAGGTGTACATATATGTGCCTGGCCAGATTAGCGTCACTGGCGTCAGTTTTTGCTGGATGCAAGAACCAAACTTACAGAACTAACCATCTGATTCTCAGCCACAGATTTTAAATTCACCCATTGGGTAGACCAGGAGTGAGAAACCTTTAGTGCTCCAGCTGTTGCAAAACTAGAACTCCCCAAGCTTCGGCAGTCCAGGCTTGATGGGAATTGTAGTGTTTTAACAGCTGGGAGGCCAAAGGTTTCCCATCCTTGGAGTGGACGTATCAAGACTAGTGCAAATGTAAAGTAGTAAAGTTGCTTGTAGGCACTCGTTTGCAGTGCCTTTACACAGCACAACTGAGCGGTAGGGCAGCACGAACGATCCCTGTATCAGTCGGCCATTTAAATACATTGCTATTGGCCACATATCTCCAGTTTACACAGAGAGACGTGCAGCCGGGCTGCTCAAAAGATCCAATCAGGGCATGTTCCTACTTCTTGGCTGATCACTGGCCAAATATCGGGCAAATGAGCATTTCTAGCAACGTACGTTGCCGATAATCGGCCTGTGTGAAAGAGACCTTATGCGGGTCGTTTAGAGGAGCAAACGAGCGCTCTCAGCGCTCTTTTGCTCCACGTTCCCCGCTCGCTGCCGCCGCTATTCAACGCGGCTGCAGCGAGCGGGAGGGGGCAGCTGGGAGCTGCCGGGGGGCTGCCCGGGGGATCGCTGATCGTCCGGGCAGCCCATAGGATATAGCAGCGTCTGCTGACGATGCTCCTATTCAACGGAGCGACGGCAGCAGATCGCTGCTATATTAGTCGCTTGTTTTTCAACATGTTGAAAAACAAGCGACTGCAACGATCAGCCGACATGAACTATGTTGGCTGATCGTTGCACTCTATTCCACCGGACGATTATCGTCTGTAGCGGCCGATATCGGCCGAATACGAACGATAATCGTTCCGTGGAATAGGGCCTTTAGTCAGGTTAAGTGCACACTTGCCTCCCTGGCTAGTTTCTTGATCAGACTATGCAGTTATAATGGAGCCCGTCTCCTGTAATGAGTCAGATCGTCCGGGGAGTGAAGCACAGTCGTGCTCTTTATCCAGGTTGATAAGGTTTCTATAAACGACACTAACACTTTAAAGTGACGCTCTGCGTAAAGTAAAATTGACATGGGACCATACTGGGTTACAGTATACTATCCTACAATATGTAGACATGTTCCTGTGCCATGTGTATAGCCCCCATTACACTTTTGCTTGGTCTAACTAAACATGTCTATTTCCCTGCTGACACGCTCCAGCCTGGTTATGGCTAGAGCAGCTTTTATGCCCCTGGAGATGATCGGAGGGTAAGAGACTTTGTGCCGTAAGGATGTGCCTACTACTCTTCTCAGTCAGCTTCTTTCCTCCCTGGAAGACTCCATAAGGGAACATCTGTAGGCAACCTATAAAAATTAAATTGTCACTGAGATTGACTAATAGGACTGACTAATGGCTATGGGTTGCTTACTGAACATGGACATTTTGCACATTTACTTGCAAAACTACGCAGCAAGTAATATTGATTTTGTTCTTTCAGGCATTTTCTACTAGTTTTGTGTCCTCCGCTTCTATGCAGGCTCATGTGTCTCCTTGGTTACAGACTACAGATATACTGTGTGTAGTCTGATTCATCACTGCCCTTCATGTTCCCTTTTCTATTGTGTCTACATTTGCAGAAAGAGGGAGCAAAGGGAATAAAATAACACTAGGCTGCTGGATCGGAATAATAGAGTTGAATGTTTGACCACCGCTCTGATCAACCTGGACTGGCAGCCTCATCTAGGATGCCTTTTGTCTGGGTTAGACACAGGATTTGCATCTGTAATACTGTACTTTAATACTGTATTAGGCTCACTGGGATTATAGACATATAGGCCTACATAGGAGTCCATGTTCAGTTATAATGTAGTGGAGCCATAAGGAATGGTCAAAGTGTTCATACCCTGTAGAAGTGGTGCATTGTGTTCACCAATTAAGGTGACTGCTGTCACCTCTCTGGTAGGTGGTGGTGTAATGTCTATCCCTCTTACTGGTTTGGCATGCTCTGACAAGCATGGAGGTATCTGTGTATTTGTGGGGGATCTCTTCTCTTGGTGAGGAATTTTCTGTGCTGATTTCTGTCTACTCCTCCATTCCCTCGCAGGGCTCTCCCTTTCTCTCAGTCTTTTAGGTAAGGGGACCTGTCCTCTAATCTGTGTTCTCCGTTGTGTACACATGTATACATTTACTGGCTGGTCCCTGTAGTCTTTGGTTATAAAGAAAAAACTAGACTGTTAATACATAAACCCAATATTATAGCTATAAGTGGCGCCTCCTTTACAGCCACTGTATATCATCAGAGAACTAGCAGGAAAGGGATTGTAGGTTATGGAGGTTCTGCCTTCCCCTTTCCCTTTGTCACAGGTCATGTCCTTATTGCGTTTCACTGAATCTTGCCACAATAGATTGAAGGGGTTCTCAAGAGAAAAAATAAGTTTTCAAAAAAACTTGTTTCAGTTATACAGATTTATATTTATTTAAATATCTCTAGCCTTCCAGTACTTATCAGCTGCTGTATGTCCTACAAAAAGTGGTGTGTTCTTTTTCTTTTGACACAGTGCTCTCTGCTGCCGCTTCTGTCCATGTCAGGAACTGTCCAGAGCAGCAGCAAATCCCCATAGGAAATATCTCCTTCTCTTGACAGTTCCTGACATGGACAGAGGTGGCAGCAGAGAGCACTGTGTCAGACTGGAGAGAATACACCACTTCCTGCAGGACATACAGCAGCTGATAAGTACTGGAAGACTTAATATTTTATAAAAAGAAATTATTTACAAGAGTTCCCCTTTAACACAGCCGAGTAAGTTATTACTGTTTTCATCCACTGCTGGCCACGTGCCACTGTGTGACGCATTTAGTACATTGTCCCCTTTTCTGCTGATACCATGAGATACTGCAGTATAACAGTCAAGTGATCACTAACACCACTAGTGTTGAAACGAGATATGACACTTCCAGAGAAAACTTAACATTCTTATTCAGCAAATTTTATTATTTTTGTGTGTAATTTATACAGTAACCCTTTATACATGCATGCTACACGCTGCTGTGATTCTCCCCCATTATGTGGTCTCTATGTGTAGACTAGTTGCTTTGCACAGTCTGTGTCCCTGTCCCTCTATCTGACCCTTTAGTGAAGACATTTGTGATGTTTTGTTGTGCAAGATGTTTCATATATGCAACAAGCAGCCAGAACTGTCCGATTCACTCCGATTCACACTAAATGTACATGAAAAAAATCTTCACGTGTCTTAAGAGACATTTTGATTGGTCGGGGGTCTGGATTTTCAGCTCCCCACTGATCGTAAGATGAAGCCGAGAGAAGCACTTGGCTAAGGGCCCTATTACATGGAGTGATTATCAGGCACACAGACCAATATCACGTTGTGTCTTGGGGCTAGCGATCATTTGACACTAATCAATGAGATCAGCGCTTGATTACTCAGGAGGTCGGCCATGCGATATGGTCCTAAGAGATTTACTTCCGATTGCTGCAACCTCCATCTTCTGCAGCGATATATAGATCATAGTGAACTGGCGAGTGAAGTGCTCAGCCAAAAGCTTCTCTTAGCTCTATCGGTCGGAGTCTGAACACACAGACCTGACCAATCAAAGCGTTTTAAGTTTTTTTTTTTTGTAAGTGATAGGGATGCTCTAAATGTCATCTACTGCACCCTGTCATCAGAATGGGGAGCGGCTGACTGTAAAATCAACTGTGTGGATTATAGTATAGCACCTTTTATACTGTATATTTATCTTGGTGCTCCTTTTATATCAACGTGACCTAATCTACCTATTGCATACAAGTGGCAATAATTATATTGTTCACAGATCCTGCAAAATCCTGAAATGAATATATTAGTGTTAAAAAAAAGAGGATAGAGAAAAAGCAGTGCACCCTGTCATAAAGTTGGCCATATAAATAAGGTAGCTGTCTCCTGAATAAAGGTCCTTCTACAAGTCCCCAAATGGTGCCGTGCGAGGGTTAAGCGAGAATTTACATGTAATGTCAATATTGTGCATATCACAAGCAAACACTGACAGTTCCTGACTGCTTGGTTGCCGTCCATGTGTGTACCGTGCCCGACATTTCTTCTTTCCGCTAACTCTGATTTCTGCTCCCACATGCCTTCCGAGTAGCAGTTATTCAATCCGCCACTCCATAAGCATGCCGGCAATGAGGTAATGTATAACCACAGGGTTCGAGCCTTAATTGCATGTTCCAAACGTTTCATGGTAATTTAAGCTGGCATCTCTTACAGCCTATGCTTTGCATACATTACTTAGAATATATCATAATACATGTATAGATTTATTGGTCTGTATACAGGAACGGTATTGTTGCCTGTCCCGACGGGGAACACTGCCGACATTGTAAAGGATAGAAAAGTGTAACGAGTATTTGGTTGGTTTTCATTAGCCACGTCGCAGCTTTAGTGTCTGCTCACACATGATGGGGGTTGTGCAAACATGATAACATAATAAGGGTCTGTTTACGCCTGCAGTGTGTGTCTGGCAGTATGCAACGGGGAAGCTCCTAATTATGTTAAACATACAGGACCCATTCACCCAGTAAATGCCCTTTCGGTATCCTTGAGGCCGGTATACGTCCTTATACCCTTTGGTTGACTCATACCTATGTGTGTCTATATACCTCAGATACAATCAGCCTAACATATTCCTCACATACACTGCAAACTTAGCTTATTTTGTTTGTCTTACATAGAGTTTATGAGCGGTCCTTTACAAGCACCTTAGCTGACCTTACTTTGACTGTCTTTTCTAGGAACTCGGCCACCTTCAAATCTTTTGAAGATCGTGTGGTGAATTTAAAGGTGAGAGAAGAAGAACCTAATAGCCGTGTACACCCCATTCAGGCAAAGTGCCAGCATTATAAAAAGTTCATGTGACCAGTTTATATAGGTTATGCCGGTAATATAATAAGTAGATATGACTAGTTTATATAGCATGCGTCACTTAAGGCTGCAATCACACGTCCCGTAAAATTTTAGGAACCATTCAAGTGAATGCAGCCATTCACACGATCCGTGCCACGGTTTATAAGGAGGAGATTGCTGTAAAGTTATCTGTGTGTATATCAGTATAAGTATGATCAGTAATGTTTTCTATCCATGTCAACAAGAGAGGTCTTGTTCATTATCATCTATTTTCATGGGGCTCGCTGGAAAGCATATCATTAAATGCTGTTAAAAACCGCCCAGGCAAGATGGCAGCCCCCAAATTTAATGTACAAAACATTTTAAAGAATAAAATCAGAAAAGAAGCAGTTTAGAAAAGAAGAACATGTTCCAGTATCTGGCTCTAGAAAAAAAAATATAGGCAAATACGTTCCCTTTAAATGCCTACTATCATTTGGAACCAATGGCAGATCATTACTGTTTGTAATAAAGACAACGATAAAAAAAAAAAAATAATAATTGCCCACCGACCGCACATCACATTGACGGCTGATGACTGTGTAAAAAAAATAATTACTGTTACACGTACCTTTTTCTTTTTTTTTTTTTTTAATACACGTCAGAGGGAAGGGAGATATGGTCACACTGGGGGGCCGCAGGCCAAGCCCCAGTGCATAGGACTTGGCAGAGCTTCAAAAAAAAAAAAAAAAAAAGAAGGGCTATGGCATTGGGATCCCCGTATCGGCGCCAATTGACTTGTGGGGGGGAGGGTAAAAATAATAGGCAATATACATTTTCTTATTTGCTTTACAGCAAGGGCCACACAGACATCGCTACCTATGTTTGTGCACAATTATCAAGCCATGTAATAGGCTTAGTATCTTATTTTATTTTACTTATTTATTGTATAATGTATCATAAATTTTACCTGTTCTGTATATTTTAAAAAGCACTGCGGAATCTGTTGGCGCTATACAAATAAATATAAGTAGTAGTAGTAATTGAGAACTGATCTAGCAGGTCGGGACTCGCTTTTCCAGAATATCGGGCCTTAGTTTAGGATATGACAGTGGTACTATGCCTTCACCAAGCTGACCTAAAGAGCCTCTAAAAGTGCCAATAGTCAGAGTGAAAACTAATTGCCATTTAAACCCATGATTTGCACTTGGGGTTATATAGTAGATGTCACTGTGTACAACTTTGATAAGGTATTGATGGGTTAATCTGCCTATACACAGGCTTTTAGAAATCCCAATGAAATGATCCCTACTCTTTCAGTAGAGAGAGAGTGTGAGTTTGTGTGTGTGTGTGTGTGTGTATATACATGTATGTATATATATTATATTCCATTGTATTTGTATTTTTTCCATTTCTAGTCCAGAGGATCTACAGACGGAGAAAACGGAGGCCAGAATTTGCACTCTCCAGACAATAAATCACAGGATTCTGCCCCATTCTAGGTCGTCTTTGTTGTGTCGCCTTTAACTTTGTTTATCCATTCTGTCCTGTAGCAACCTCATCATCTCAAAGC
Source organism: Dendropsophus ebraccatus (assembly GCF_027789765.1). NCBI lineage: Eukaryota > Metazoa > Chordata > Amphibia > Anura > Hylidae > Dendropsophus > Dendropsophus ebraccatus. The sequence goes on from NC_091467.1 coordinate 8,969,163, forward strand.
CCAAAAAGGGGGCTGCCAGCAAACACAATGACACTAACCTTTGCCCCTGAAATTGTGATTTTGTGTAAAAATATAAACATTCCCTCCCACACCTTTACAGTTGGTTTTCCTTGGCTGAATTGCACCTACCTAACACAATGCAGCGTTTCAGTGCTCTTTCAAAGCTTTTGTTACGAATGGCATTGATTAAACAAATGCTATTCTAATGAATGTAACGCTATTGGTTTGGGTCATTTATGATATATGCAATTTTAGTGGAATTGACGTTATCATAAATTGAATATGCCTATCCCCGTGTATGAGTACATTGATACCTTTAGAACATTTACAGTCCAGAACTGTATAATCCTAAGCATGGCCTGAAGGTGGCGTTAGTCCACGTTACCATACAGTTCTTTAGTAGCACCGCCTGATATAGGAGGGTGTGACAGATTTCTTACCATTTGGTCAGCTTATTTATTGGTCTGTATTATTTGCTTCCATTAGGTCTGTCATTGGAGATACCTGTTACTAGGTGCCTCTTCATAGTTTGGTGTGAGGATCCTGTTGCTGAGCAAACCAAACATGTCGGGCTACCTCTGTGCACAAGTTCTATTGATTGGAGTAGAGCTCATGCACGGAACTTTCCAGACATGGGACGTTTTCTCCGCGACCTGATCCTCCAGCATGAGCTGCATCATGTCAAACTGTGGAGATGCGTGTAACCACAGGTACCCTTTAAGGTTTTGATCTCTTAGTTAAAAAAATGTAAAGGCAGTCATTTTTCAGATATGAAGAAGTTAATTGTTTTTTGCCTATACAGGAGTCAAAACATTCAGTAACTATCTCCAGAATAATGACAGATTCTTCCTGAGCAATCTTTATAAAACAATGGAGCCAGTCTAGACACATTTCTACTTCTAGATAATTATAAATCCCTCACGGGTAACTCACATTTTGCCTCCAGAACCCTCCTCTGCCTCTCGGATCTGACAGGAGGTGTAGTGTAGACTCCTCCGATATATCATTGTACAATAGCTTAGAGTATATTTTTGTTAATAACACTATAGGAGTGAACACAGCTCTTCAGGGCTTCATTGTCTGACCCGGCACTCACGGCCTTGTAGGTGTAAATGCTGCAGGCTCCGCAGAAGCTAACTGTCCCTAATCCTTTTTTCTTTCTTGGTGTGATTTATTGTTTGCCGTGTTTCTGGGGTTCAAGTTTACACTGCTTTCTGCACGTAACTCCTGGACACTCTGAGAATGTCTTGTGTCCTTGCAGGAAAATAAGTGAATGCAGAATAGCTGCGACTGCTCTCATAAGGTCTGTCACCTCTCTGATACTTGAACTACTCTGCTGCAAAAGCCCTCGGCAGCCCGAGTGGAGAAATGCAAAGAAATAAAAAATATATAAATGAAAATAAAGCGCATATATAGAATTATATACCATGCTAGCATTGTCTGTGGGTCATTTTAACTATTGCTTTTCTTGCTTGTGAGGTATACATGCTGGACGTATCACTTCATTGTTATATTTGCTAATAAGAAATAAAAGGCATAGGTAAGTGTACTGACTGTAAACAGCAGAGGTAGGGTCTGCTCACACTGCATCTGCGAGGTGTACAGCAGAAGGATTTTTCTATAGGCATATATTGCCTAAAGGCTCCAATGTTAGTGGAAAAAAAACAATGCTGCACAGTGATTTTGTGGGATACCTCTGTGTAGTATAGAGCAGCAGGCTAGATGACTCCATACAAAAATGGATGCCACAAATGCAGTGTGAATTCAGCCTTACTCCTATGTCCCATTTTAATAGTGCCCAGGAAGAATGAGATATGAGGCATTTTGTACTTCATACCTCAGTACTGTCACTAGTTCCTAAAGAATAAATTGTGTAATGATTGAATCTTCGGCAGGTATAGGTTTAAGGGACAAGCTGGAACTTGGTGCTTGGATTTAAATTGGAGTCCGTGGCATTTACCGGCACTAACTTAGGGGAAGGTGGGGAGAGAGGGCCATGTAACATATATTGTATGCATAAACCCATCATTAGAGTAGTGAGTAGTGCTGTGTATGCATGACACCCACAAAGCATGGAGGCTGCCCTTTTGGAAACTGATGACAATTTATAAGAATGTGGCGTGTTTAAGGTATTTTCTGGTACTTGATTTGGCAGAGCTGTCTTGTCCGGATGTACACCATAGAAAGAGCCAGGAGCCCCGGTTACATATGCTGTATACTGGTCATGCTAGCTTTCTGCAGCCCAGCTTCCGTTGAAGAGAATGGGAGCTGAGCAGCAGTAACTCACCATTGGCCACATCCTGTGTACATACAGGTTCTGTGGCTCTGCCAAACAGCTTATCAGTGGTAATAACAAGTATTGGCACTCAACTGATCGGATATTGATGGCCTAAATACCAGAAAGCACACCTTTTAAAGTGACACTGTCACCCCCTATTTGCATTTTGACTGCTCTCCACAGGTGTAAAGGGTAAATGTTACAGCTTTCATTACTTATTTTATATCACACCTCATGGTGCTTTTTCTGGTAAAAAGTTGTTTTTATCACCTGTGGATTGTTATATGTGGGCTCTGCCTCGCGGCCTATGTGCCACATTGCTTCGCTCCTAGCGCCACTTAGCCCCGCCCCCATCCCTGAAGTCATTGCTGCATAGGCCCCCTTTAGCGGCCATTGGTGTGGGACAATCTAGGGGGGTGGGGCCTAGAGCTTTAGGCTGGCCCTTCTAATGGCTGCTGAGGGGGCAGGGCCTATGTGGCGATGACGTCACGGATGGGGCTAAGTGGCGCCAGGGGCGGAACAATGTGGCACATGGGCCGCGAGGCCCCGTCCACATATACCAATCCACAGGTGATAAAAACGACTTTTTACCAGAACAAGCACCATGAGGTGTGATATTTTAATGAAAGCTGTAATATTTAACCTTAACACCTGTGGAGAGCAGTAAAAATGCAAAAAGGGGGTTACAGTGTCACTTTAAGTTAAATAGGTATTCCCCACAGTTACCTGTTGGGGTTCCCCTACGATCTTGAGAAAGTGGACCACAGTTTTCCCTTGAAGAAGATGAAATAGTTTCCAGCAAGCAGCTATTAAATGCCACTGGTCTTATGCCTCTACTCTCATCCTGTTTATTTGTCGTCTACATTGTTAAATGTAATGTCTTGTTTCCAATTTATCACTGTGACACATATAACCAAAGCATTCAAATTGTAACAAAACCTGCAAACTCCTGATTTATCCACTAGGGGGCCTACCTCCTATTCCCACTGCAGCACTGAGGGGAAAGAGTAGATGGAGGGGGAGCTACCTGTAGGACTGACTGCTGCAGCCTTCCTTATGTTCTTCATACATCACACTGCAAGAGGGGAGGACCAGGGATTTTCTGTTGTTCTCACCCTATGTTAACAGTGGATGCAGAGCTATGTCAATAAAATATTTACTAGTAGAATTGGTGGCCGTGTCCTGTTTTTATTCCACACATTTGTGTATTATAATTAGTGAATGATCAATAATCCTTTTATTTCTCTAGTGTGTAAATGCCCTGTAAGTAACATTACTGTACCAATATGGCTGTAAAGCGCTCTGTTTTTGCTTATTCTTGTACTTGGATGATGACTGCATATAGAGCCTGAGATAGGTTATTGATCTCGTAGTTGCAAATCACTTTTCCAACCGAAGCAAGTGCCGATCTGCTAGATCACGGCTTGCTTAGGCTTGGACAGGTTGAGCAGCCTCTGACTGCATAGAAAGGTTAGAGGTGTCAGCGGCGACTGTGGGGTACAGGCAGAAGGACACCAGGGCGCCGGTAGAGATAAGGAATTACTTTATTTTCTGTACTCCCATCAGTTGCTGACCGCAATCCTCTGCCTCCTATGATTTTTAAACTTTCTGAAAGACAACGATCAGTTGATGATTGGCTCCTCAGCAATAAGACCCTAACAAAATGGTTTTTAGATAAATTTGGATTGATATACAATGTAATGGCTAAAGCTATATTCACACATTGCATTCACATTGGTTTCTATAGCATCAAGGAACAGCAAGAACAATAACACTGCAATGTGTGAATAAAGATTAACCCCTTAAAGGGGTACTCAGGTGAAAATATTTTTCTTTCAAATCAACTGGTTTCAAAAATTCAGATTTATAATATACTTCTATTAAAAATCTCAAGTCTTACCATACGTATCAGCTGCTGTATGTGCTGCAGGAAGTGGTGTTTTTCTTTGCAATCTGACACACTGCTCTCTCCTGCTACCCCTGTTTAAGACAGGAACTGTCCAGAGCAGGAGAGGTTTTCTATGGGGATTTGCTGCTGCTCCTGTCTTGGACAGAGGTAGCAGCAGAGAGCACTGTGTAAGACTGAAAGGAAACAAGACTTCCTGCAGGACATACAGCAGCTGGTAAGTATGGGAAGACTTGAGATTTTTAAATAGAATTAAATAACAAATCTATATAACTTTCTGAAACCAGTTGGTTTGAAAGAAACATATTTTCACTGGAGTACCCCTTTAAAGCAGGTACGGAGGTACCTTTGGCCGTCCCAAAACTAGAAATCATGCTTGGATAACCTTGCTGTCCAGGCATGAGGGGAATTGTAGTCTTGCACATAAGGCATTGGAGAACTCTTCAAACACTGTGTTACAGGATAAAAACCTCACTGTATTTGTGACACAAGGTGGCGGTAATATCATGGTTTAGGCCTGTTTTCCTGCTTCTGGGTCAGGACGGCTTACCATTATAGATAGAACAATGAAGTATGAATTACATCAATTAACTGTCAAGACATCAGTCTGTGAGCTGAATTTCAAGAGAAGGTGGTCATGTGACAAAACAATGACCCTAAGCACAAGTTGTTCTACCAAAGTATAATTAAAGAAGAATAAGGTTTTGGTATGGCCACAGTCCTGATCTTAATCTAACAGAAATCTTGTGGAAGGACCTGAAGTGAGCAGTTCTTGGGAGGAAGCCAACTACCTGCCCAAAGGTGCAACTCATCCTGGCGCAGGAAAAGAGCAGCACAGGACATGTAGTATCACACTGTACTATGGAGAGGAGATACCAGACACCAACCAGTGCATGCACTTTACTAATACTGTGATTTTACCAGTAAAATGGCCAATTTCAGCTATTTTTTTTTTTTTTTTTTTTTTTACATGTTCCTGACTGTCCAGAAGTCCATAGGAGCAGTTTCAAATGGTGACACCATTTGGCTTTTGCCTTGTGGAAATCTGCATAGTTTCAGCTGCAAAAACCACACAGATTTTAGTCATGTAAACATACCAAAACTTTTTAAAAATTCATTATAGATGTCCTAATAGAAATTATGTGCAATTTTTCTTTAAAATTGAAATATTTTTTGTTAGACATTTTTGATAATTCTGCAGGTTAGAAAACACTAACCTGCTGTTATGTTCCCATAGAGCAGGTGACACTTGCAAGTTCTGCAGCGAAATCTGCTGTGATACTGGGTACTGTTATGGCCTATGGGCTCTACATTCTCACAGCAGATTTTAAATCAGCTGTGAGAATGTAGCCATGGCCTGCTTAACTCGACATCTGCTGGACTAACAAGCAAAAACATTACCTGTCCACGGTCCAACTTGCTTCTGTGGCTCTCTGGTCCCTACCATTCTGCACAGCCAATCAATCGCTGCAGCGGTACAGCACATTGACTGGCTAAGCAGAACTTAAATGACAGAAAAGCAAGCTGGATCACAGACAGGTAATGTATTCACTTGTTAGCCCTGCAGATGCTGAGTTAAGTAGGTCGTGGCTAACAGTACAAAGTATCGCAGCTGATTTCGCAGCAGGAAAATCCGCAGCACTAGGGTGTCAAGGCACCTTTAATCAATATGCAAATAAACGGTTTGATGCACTGGGGACATGTGGCATTTAAAAAGTTATTGATCACAGTGGGTGTCAATGCTGAGGTTTGCTGCAATCAGGAGATATAGCAGGGGAGAGAGCATGGCAGCAGCACCATCCACTCCCCGGCTGTATCTCCTGCTAATTCTGACAGTGTAAGGGTCCATTTACACAGAAAGATTATCTGCCAAAGATTTGAAGCCAAAGCCAGGAATGGATTTAAAGAGGAGAAATCTCAGGCTTTGTGACCCGATCTCTGTTTACAGTCTGCTCCTGGCTTTGACTTCAAATCTTTGGCAGATAATCTTTCTGTGTAACTAGACCCTTATGGTCTGTTTACACAGAAAGATTTATCTGACAGATTTTGGAAGCCAAAGCCAGGAACAGACTGAAAACAGAGAGCAGGTCATAAAGGAAAGACTGAGATTTCTCCTTTTTTAAATCCAGTTTTGGCTTTGGCTTCCAAAATCTGTCAGATAAATCTCTCTGTGTAACCGCACCATTAGTCTATGAGGCTTCATTGTCGGAATTAGGGAATGGATGTAATGGCCACTGCACTCTCTCCCTGGCTATATCTCCTGAGACCCGCTAAGATTCATAACAGGTGCTCTTTAAATACATGATTGGATCAGCTTATCTAATTCTGCGTTTAGACGGAACGATAATTCGCCTGATCGTACGATTAACCATTTCGAAGTAACGATTTTTTTTTATAACGATCAGCGTTTAGACGAAACGATATATTGTACAGAAAATTCGCTTTGCGTTCGCTTAAGCCTATCTCGCACATAGAAAAAAATCGGTGAACGACTGTTTACACTGAACAATCTGCGAATTTTTTGCGAACGACGATTTTAGAACATGTTGTAAAATCAAAATGAATGACTTCTCACTCGTCGTTCGATTGTTCGCTGCGTTTGCACATGTACGATCATCGTTCAAATTAGATTATCGTGCAAATTCGCACGATAATCGTTCCGAGTAAACGCAGCATAAGCCAAAATTCTGGCAACATTTTAACCAATACATAACTTGTACCACATTAATTATGCATCAGTTCACTTGTTGGCTGATTGTTGTCTTTCAACATGTCAATCAGCCGATGGCTGCACAGCTCCTATGTAATGAGTGATGCGTGACCAACAGCTGATTAAAGCAAAGGGCTGCACGAACATCAATAGAGATGAACGAATTTACAGAAATAATGAAAAAAAGTGCTTTGTTATGTGGTGTCCCACCACTGGTGCTGTCTAGAGCACCTGAGTAAGTCACTCTCAGGTTCACAAGTGGGAGATGTATTACTGTGTTTTCCCCACTAGGTGTCACCACTGTTTGGTTGCATAGCTGAAGTCACAAGAGTTAATCCTGTTATGTCATGTGTTGTATTGCTGACCAGTCATCAAAGGTGCTTATTTTTCTCTTGCCCTATCCTATCTCTTCTTTCTCACACACACAAACACACTCAGCCCCACCAATCACAGGAGGGTTTAGTTTGGCCTGTCGGAGGAGTTAGTCTTGGTAGAGGAAGTGAGTCAGTTCAGACTTGGTATTCAGCGTGAGAGGAAGCAAACAATCTCAGTTTCTGCAGAAGTTAAAGAGGATGTACCACCTGGTACATCCTCTTTAACCTAAACCCACTGATCGAACGGCGCCGGCACGGGGAATCCGGTGCCGCGGTCCGTTTTTCGGACCGAGGCCCTGTTCCCGTGCACGGCGCTGTTCTATGCACCAGAACCGGCCGTTGCTCAAGCACTGGAGGCGGGCCGAGCCGCCCCAATGGGAGGGAATTCCCTCCCCTGTATGACGCGGCTCCATTCATTCTAAGGGAGCCGCGTCATACAGGGGAATTCCCTCCCACTGGGGGCGTGCCGGCCCGCCTCCATTGCTTGAGCACTGGCCGGTTCCGGTGCATAGAACGGCGCCGTTCGATCAGTGGGTTTAGGTTATAGAGGATGTACCAGGTGGTACATCCTCTTTAAAGTGACTCTGTACCCACAATCTGACCCCCCCCCTAAACCCCTTGTACCTTCAGATAGCTGCTTTTAATCCAAGATCTGTCCTGGAGTCCATTCGGCAGGTGATGCAGTTATTGTCCTAAAAAACTACTTTTAAACTTGCAGCCCTGTGCCCAACGGCCGTGGTCTAGATTGTGTATGCATTAGGCTGGCACAACCTCTCTGTCCCTCTATCCCGCCCTCATCATTAGGAATTGCCGAACGGACCCCAGGACAGATTTTGGATTAAAAGCAGCTATCCGAAGGTACAAGTGATTTTGGGGGAACGGATTGTGGGTACAGAGTTGCTTTAAGCTGGGGTCTGGCTTGGCCAGGACCCTTGATGGGGAGTAAGTAGTTGGAGGTCCAAGTGGACAGATCTGTGAGAGACCAGCTCTTTACAAAGTCTTCTTACTAGACACTACAGCAACCATGCGGTGCTAAACTCTATTTAGAGGAGAGAAGCCTCCTAAGATAACCCTTGCCCATGCCAGGAACCTTTCTAAACAGTGCAGGGCAGTATCCTAAAGCAAGAGGAACTAACCCCAGTAGGACAAAGCTACCAGGGAAAAGGTCTACATATCCTACTGTGCAGTGGAGGACGGGGAAGTCTCGGAAGCCTGCTACACCCAGATAACAGATGATTGGAACTCATATTACCCATCTAGGATGGGTATCTCGCAACTAGGGGTCATAAGGCGGTTCAGAGCCACTACTGGCATCCGTGAGTACGAGTATCTTATCTCTTCAACCTCTATGCCTGTTCCAGCAGAGGACATTCGCAACATTGGGCAGGGCTCCTCTGGCAACTCTTCTTCTCTCTCTACAAAGCACCTTCTACAAGCACTAGTTAAAAAGTCACTGTCGTTTTTTTTTTGCAGAAATCAATACTCCAGGCGATTTTAAGAAACTTTGTAATTGGGTTTATTAGCCAAATATGCTATTATCTGCATTTAAAAAGCCTTTTCCCAGGCCCCTCCCCCTCCCTCTTCTTTTCCATCCACTGCAAAAAATCAGGAAATTGTGACTTGTTGCATCAGACGTACCCAGTCTGTTCTAGGGAGAGGGGAGGGGGGAGGAGGGAGTTAGCCGACAGCAGATAACAGAGGATTACAGGCACAGAGCTGGGTGACAGCTGTAATCAGAGGTCAGAGAGGTCAGTGGTGACTGTCAGAGGAGATAAAGGGCGATGTATTTGTAGATTAACTCTTTGTTGTCCTGTTTTGGTCTTTTATTTAGCTCTCTCCATAGGAGAACAATGAAGACAGGGGGGAGAGCTTCAAACTGCTTTTTCATGATAAAAATGCATTTTTCAGCTAATAAACCTAATTACAAAGTTTCTTAAAATCGCCTGGACTACTACACTTTAAGTTGTGTGTCAAGATTTGCACTATTGTATCACGCATACTGTTGAATCTGAACCTTTCCTGTGTTGCTAAACACCTTCCTGAGGTGTTGTATTTTTGACTACACGCACAGGACTCTGGTCGACTTTGTTGGCACCTGCACCCATACACATCACCTTATACTTGGGTTATTTCCCGTTTTTGTGAGTGGCAACATCAACAACCCGGGTCTCCTACCACTCCAGGCTACCGTGACAAGTGCCCAAGTGACCCTAAACACTCCCAGAGGTTACCGACCATTGCAGGATACCACAGCCTAGCCGATCATCAGCCTGCTGCCGTTTAAGTCACTGCAGCTCCGTGCCGCTCCTCCCCGGGGGCTGGGAAAAGCGGGATCCAGTCCTGGGAAACTTCTCCCAGTTTTCCAGGACTGGATCCAGCTTTTCCAGGCACCCAGGAAGAAGCGGCAGGCAGTTATAAGGCAGCAGCTGATAACAATGCGCTTCGCTTTGTTTTTACTGTAAATTCGCCCATCTCTAAATATCACTAACAATGTCTGTGCAGCCCTACCCGCATGATTAGATCAGTTCTGGCTTACACTGGCTTTAGGCCATCCAATACGGCCCTAGGACTATGGCCACGTTCTGCATAGAAAGTGTACGTGGAATGCCTGTAACAAACTCCCCCGAGTAGCATCTGTAATAAGATGCCAGGAGCAGAGAAACTGCATGCATACTGTATGCATATGCGCTGATTCATTACAGCACGGCACATATGCATACAGTTTCCCTGTCTCCAGCATCTTATCAAAGATGCTGCCTGGGCGGGAAGGGGGTAGTCCGTTACACGCATTACACGTCCGTTTCCTGAGCAGAACACGGAACGTGTGAATGCAGCCTATCCCTAAGGGTGCCTTCTCACACACTGGATCCGCAACGGATTTCACAATGCAAATTCGCAGCAAAATCCACTGCGGATCCAGTGCGATCCCAATGAGAATGCATACTCACAGCGGGATTGACATCCCGCTGCGTGTATGTAAGTTACCCCCCGCCGGAGCATACATCACCTCCTCTCCGCTGCGGCTTGCTTTGGGGGTTCTAGGTGGGGCACCGCACTGATTAGCTGAGCAGGACAAGCAGACTCTGGGAACCTCCAAAGAAAGCTGGAGGGGGAAGGAGGTGATGTATGCTCTGGCCGGTGGGGGGGTCAACTTATATACACGCAGCAGGATGTCAATCTGGCTGCGAGTATGTATTCTCATTGGGATGAACGGGCACTGGGTTTGCTGAAATCCGCTGCGGATTCGATGTGTGTGAGGGCACCCTTATACAGATTTATCAGATGAGCCTAAAACACTGATAGGTGTGATTTATTCTTAAACTATCTAGTTCTGAATTAAAATGTCATAATTTATGAATAATCTGTTACCAAGTGATGTGCTTTTCACATAAAATAATAAGAAAAACTACATAATACAAGACTTTACAAAAGTAAATCCAATGCATTTCAAACTGGTTTCTCAGTCAGAACTGCTTAGGAACTCAATGGGTTAAGTGCAGACTTGCTCCACAGATACATGTCTCTTTGGGGCTCAGGAGCGTGGGTGTGGATTAAGAACTGAGCTGGATGACTACAAAAGATGAGGACAGATTTTATCATAGGATACATAGATGTGCTGATCTACGTTATGATCTCTGCATAATAACAGATATATTTATGTGTTATTCTTCATCTACTATAATCTACCTTTTTCCAAAATATAATTTCTATCACCAGCAGAGGGCAGTAGTGCAAACATAAACTTCTAGGTTCCAAACATATAGTAACTTCCCTGGTGGTCTAGTGGTTAGGATTCGGCGCTCTCACCGCCGCGGCCCGGGTTCGATTCCCGGTCAGGGAAAAAAATTTTATACAAAATTCATGCCATCAAACATAGACTATTATAAATTACCTGGATTTTTACAGGATTTTTATTGTCATCTCACCTTGTAAACAGAAACTGAAAGTAATGAAGTGGAAAGTTCCAACACCTTTGAGTAAATATATACTGGGACTGCAGCATCTCCCTGCAAATAAAGGAAGGTAAATAATTGTAGACCCAAAAGTAATTACAACAAAGGCTTTTGCCTGTGGAGGATGAAACAAAGTTAGCACAGCTATGAAAATCTCACTTGTCATGTTATTACGACTTTTTGAGAGAGAATATACTAATTTTTCACAACAAATAATAATAATTGTCATGTTATTTAAATTTCTCTTACATAACATATGTAATATGTTGCAGTCACAATGGCTTTTTTGTTAAAATTGTGAAAAAAAGTCAATGTTAAATACTATATGACCATAAAGTGTAAATAGAGGATCATTCATAGAAATCATGAAAAGATCACTAAACAAAAGAATAGGGGGGCAGATGTTTGTCTTAGGTCCTAATTCTCAAACCATGGTATGCGTATCTCAAGGGGAACGCTCCATACCTCTAGGAGGTACTCATGCTGTATTTATGGACAACACAGGATGTAATAGTCCTGAGGGTATTGTGATGTAACTTATTTGCTTAGGGGACAGTTGACCTAAAGGAGTTGTCTGGGGAATAGAAAAGGGTATTTTCAGTTATGCTTCCCTGTGCTCCACTTCCTCCCCCTGGCTGTCTCACATGTCACAGGCATCACATGAGGGCAACAGCCTAATTTTTTGATTATGTGGTAACATCAATGCTTTCATCTTGAAGGATATACTTCCAAGACAGCCAGAGGGAGAAACCCTATGGCCACCTTTAAAAGGGTTGCTCCCCAAACAACCCCTTTAGGATGGCCATACACATTAGCTAAGAATAGACTGAAGGTTGAACAGATTGTCTGATGAACAATTGTTTCACAGATGCAGCCACAATATAACTTCATTAAAATAAATGCATATTTTTCTATTTAGATACAAGCTTTTTCTGTTTTTCCTCACTTGCCATCTTCTGACTGCTCATATAATACACTGCACTACTGCTGTACATCTGACTCCTTATATAATACACTGCACTACTGCTGTACATCTGACTGCTCATATAATACACTGCACTTCTACTGTACCTCTGACAAGTCATATAATACACTGCACTACTGCTGTACATCTGACGTCATATAATAAACTGCACTACTGCTCTACATCTGACTGCTCATATAATACACTGCACTTCTGCTGTACATCTGACTGCTCATATAATACACTGCACTTCTACTGTACCTCTGACAAGTCATATAATACACTGCACTACTGCTGTACATCTGACGTCATATAATAAACTGCACTACTGCTGTACATCTGACTGCTCATATAATACACTGCACTACTGCTGTACATCTGACGTCATATAATAAACTGCACTACTGCTCTACATCTGACTGCTCATATAATACACTGCACTTCTGCTGTACATCTGACTGCTCATATAATACACTGCACTTCTACTGTACCTCTGACAAGTCATATAATACACTGCACTACTGCTGTACATCTGACGTCATATAATAAACTGCACTACTGCTGTACATCTGACTGCTCATATAATACACTGCACTTCTGCTGTACATCTGACTGCTCATATAATACACTGCACTACTGCTGTACATCTGACTCCTTATATAATACACTGCACTACTGCTGTAAATCTGACTGCTCATATAATACCCTGCACTTCTACTGTACATCTGACTGCTCATATAATACACTGCACTACTGCTGTACTTCCAACTGCTCATGTAATACACTGCACTACTGCTGTACCTCTGCTCATATAATACACTGCACTACTGCTGTACATCTGACTCCTTATATAATGCACTGCACTACTGCTGTACTTCCAACTGCTCATGTAATACACTGCACTACTGCTGTACCTCTGCTGATATAATACACTGCACTACTGTTGTACATCTGACTCCTCATATAATACACTGCACTACTGCTGTACATCTGACTCCTCATATAATACACTGCACTACTGCTGTACATCTGACTCCTCATATAATACACTGCACTACAGCTGTACATCTGACTCCTCATATAATACACTGCACTACTGCTGTACATCTGACTCCTCATATAATACACTGCACTACTGCTGTACATCTGACTCCTCATATAATACACTGCACTACAGCTGTACATCTGACTCCTCATATAATTCCTCAGATTCTTTGAAAAAATGAAATGTGAAATCTGATTGGTTGCTAGGGGCAACTGAGACAATTCTACTGTACACAAGTTTGATAAATCTCCCCCATAGTGTGTATGTATATGTGTGTATTAGCTCTCATTTTTCTTCTGCCCCTTCCCCCATGTATCTACCCTATCCACTGACTTTTCCTAGATTTATTTGCCCCATTACCTGCCCCTTCCCTCTTGTATCTACCCTATCACCTGATCTTCCTCACATTTACTCGTCCCCACACCTGCCCCTTCCCTCCGCCTCTCCAGTCACGGCCGTGCTTACAGCTTCCTTCCCTCACACAGATTTTTCCCGCCCCGGGTTCCCCAGTGCGCGTCCCCGGATTCCCTCACTTCCGGGTGCGCGCACTCTGCGGTCCTATGTGACGTCACTGCCGGGGTCGAGCACGCACCGCCCCCTCTGCGTCTGACTGACGAGACGTGACCGAGCCGAACCGAGCGGCACCGGGGAGAGGTGAGAGAACCGCGGGCAGAGGCGGGGGCCGTATACTGCGACTGAGGAAAACCTACCGGGGAGCGGCCGAGGGTGTGCGGTGTGATGGGGGAGGATGAGGAGGGGGTGGGGCGGCTAAATATAGGCATCATCCATAATCTCCATTGATTTGCATCAGTGTGTATATCCCCGGCCTGACTGTCATTCATAATCATGTGTGTATGTGTAGTGGCTGCCAGCTGGCCGGTGTATACGGGGAGTGCATGGCATCTCTACACATATATACACATTATAGTAATATCTATATACTGGACTGTATTTCTATAGGCCCCCATGTAGCTGGACATGGATAGATATATAGATATCTCTATCAATCTTATATGTTTAGTGGGTATGTGTCATCTCTGTGTGTGTGTGTGTATGTGTATATAATATATATATTGTGCGCCTTATACTATTATCTATATACTGGATTGTGTAGACGACGCACATGCACATCTGCACCTAACATTGTATATCTATCTTATTGCTGGACTATCTATTATTGCTGCTTTCTATTTAATACCTATTTATATGTATGTAGGTATCAATCGTGTACATATATATATATATATATGTATCCATCGTGTACCTATATGTGTGTATCCATTGTATACCTATATGTATGTATCCATCGTGTACATATAAATATATATATGTGTATCCATTGTGTACCTATATATTTGTATGTATCCGTCATATACCTATATGCATGTATCAATCGTATACTTGTATGTATCCATCATATACCTGTATGTATCCATCGTATAGCTATATGTATGTATGTATGTATCCATCGTATAGCTATATGTATGTATGTATGTATCCATCGTATGCCTGTATGTATCCATCGTATACCTGTATGTTCAGGTATATATTTATATTCTCACCCGCTTTGCTAATCTCCAGCTCTTCGGTCAGCTCGGGGAGCCATCTGTTTTAAGCAGTCATTTCTGGCTGTATGTATTACACTTATAAGGGGATAAGGTAAGCGTATGGTAGCTGGGACCCCCATTGAGATTGTGAGTGTCCTGTGTCATCACTGGTGGAGATAGCTGAGTACAGTCCTCTCCAGACCATGAATGACACGTCACTTACTGCCACTCCATTGTGATGGAAGACACAAGCCCCATCTGTCAGATCTTCCCAGCGCTTTTTCAAAGTTTGGGGTAAAGAGAGGCTGCACACGCTGAGCAGTACAGTTGCTATAGCAAAAATAGGACTCCCAGCAAGTTCTGTGCACAAGCCCATTTTTAATTGATAGGACTCATGTATGATACTCGCTGGGTTTTGTATGGACATCTTGGCAGTTGTACCATACAGCGCCTCTCCACCGTGGGAAAACAACACCGTCCGTACATGTTAGTCAGCCAAAAACGCATTTGGTCAACTGTTTCCTCTTACACTCCTCCTATTTGTTCGGCTGACCAAGCATACGGTCTCTATGGGAGGTGAAGAAGTCACTGCCACCCCCTCTGGTGACATCTCCCAATTAACTAGAAGATGGAGAAATTAAAGTGAGCCTCATCTCCCTCAACATCTTTCATCAAGGGACGTCAGAAGGCCGCCATACAACTTAAATGGCCAGCCACAGCAAGATGAATGTGGTATCAATACCTCTTACTGCTCTTGTTATACTGTGTAGAGGAGTCGGGTTCTTGTTCTTAAATTAGGTTGAGGAGTCTGGTCTTGTTATATTGGGTAGAGAAGTTGCTCTATTAATCTTATACTGGGTAGAGAGGTCGGTATTTTGGGTATTTTTTTTACATGTCACAGCAGGGAAATGAACGACTTACACCATTACACTCCACACTTCCCCTTTATCTTCAGTTGTGCTACCTAAGCAATACTATATATTGCTAGCATTATATTCTCATGGTTAATGGAGTATGTGTGTGTGTGTGTGTGTATATATATATATATATATATATATATATATATATATAAAACTTTACTCGCCTCTCAGCTCACAGACACATCCCAATACACTAAGCATGGTCAGTGCAGCCACTCCCAGTAAGCTGAGCATGCTCACTGCAGCCGGTCCCTGTACACTAAGCGTGCCCACTGTAGTTGTCTCAGTACACTGAGCGTGTCCACTGCAGCTGGTCCCTGTACGCTGAGCGTGCCCACTGTGACAGGTCCCTGTACACTGAGCATGCCCACTTGCAGCCACTCCTCATTCACTTAGTGGGCTCACTGTAGCCGATCCCTGTACACTGAGCGTGCACACTGCAGTCAGTGTAAAAACCACACAGTCAGGTTTCATTGCGGTTTATAACAGCAGTTTTGGCAGTTTCTAATAGTAATGAAAGAATTTAATTGCAATATTGCAAACTGCACCGCAACCTGATTGTGTGTTTTCCCCTTTATCTGTCTAAAAGTAGGGGCATGGATTCATTCAAGTACCATTGAGATAAATATCAGAATTTCCCCCCCAAATCTTCCCGCGTACAGTCTCCATATATTACCAAGGAGCAATAGCCAACTCCTGACTTGTCCGTGATTGTGGATCTGCAACTCCATGAAAAAATTGGACATGTCCTAGTGCGGATTTTGATCATAGTACAGATTAGCCTATAAAGGTCTATAAAATCTATTTTTTTTTCTGGACGTCACAGATCTCACATCCGTAAAAAAACGCAGATCAAATCTAAGCAAATTATTTAATTTTTTTAAATTTCCCAGTTCAACATTTTTGCTGATACGGATGCAATTTCGGACTTTTTTTTTTTACATATTACGGCATACAAATAGCGGACCTGAAAAATCACTGACCACGTGAATGAGGCCTTAGACTTGGGTTTGCCATATGTCTGTGAGATGTTTACTTTGTGTGTTCATATGTTGATAAAGTTTAACATGCCAGATCCTTGGTTCTCAGAGGAGATGTGTGTCCGGCAGTGTTTTGCCCCCATTTACCCATTGAGAACACATGTATGGCAATCTATGTGTGTATGTGTATATATGTTGCAGTGAAATGAAAGAATCAAGAATTTGATCAAATCCAGAGAAATGATGAAATAACCAAGCTGTTCCATCATTTCCCTGAAGAAAGTCAGTGATTTGATCAAATCCCTGAACCCTTTCAGGGAAATGATGGAATGAATTCTATCATTTCCCCTGTGACATAGAATTTGCTTACTGCATTGCCCGTCTGCTCCCCGTCCTGCCTCCGTCGCCTCTCTGCTTGCCGTTCACTCATTTCCCATGCAACATGCCTCCTGCTCCCCCGGCCTGTCTGCTCCCCGTCAGCTCCACCGCCATATGCCTGTCAGGAGGTGTGTCGCTCTGCTCCCCTTCCGCCCCGCCGCCATATGCCTGCGCGGCAGGTGTGCTGTTGTGCTCCCCGTCCGCCTCCTCTCTACTCCCCATCCGCTCAATTCTTCTGCGACATAGAAGTTGCTTACTGTATTGCCTTTCTGCTCCCCCAGTCTGTCCGCTCTGCTCCTTGTCTGCCTCCACCGCCATATGCCTGCTGGGAGGTGCGGGAAGGAGTTCTGGTGCCATCTTGGTCCCCCTCCTCGCAGTCCACCCGCTTGCTGCTGTGGTGCCTGCTTGGAGGTTACAGGATGCCGACGTGCTATCATGGGCCCTCCTGCTGTGGTGCCTGCCAGGAGGTATGTCGCAGGGGAAAATGATAGAATTCATTCCATCATTTATCTGAAAGAGGACATGGGTTTAATCAAATCCCTGACTTTCTTAAGGGAAATGATGGAACTGCTTGGTCATTTCATCAAATCCCTGGATTCCATAATTTCACTGATATATATATATCTATGTTAGTTTTGGTTTAGATGAGTGTATGGCACTTATACATGACTATGGTTCTACTAAAATGCTGCTGAGGATCCACTCCACTAGATATCCCCTTCCCGGTAGTTTTTTTGAGCTGCCCATGGTTCTAACCTGCCAATATTTTCCCTTTCACATCTCCACAAACTTTTACTTTTGTATGCAGTGAGTGATAAGTGAAGTTTTATACGTTGCTCAAGGTGCGCCGGCCCTTTAATAATATCTCACAATCAGTCATGTACAGTAAGGTCACGGGGTTCTGAGCTGTCAGATATGTTCTTCGTTGTTGGTTTTACATCTTTGGCTGAGCTCGTTCTTAGGGGTGATCCTGCCGTCATCTGTGACTCCGCTCGCTCTATACTCGTCTGTAGATCAGTCGTCTCCGGCTTATAACTCAGCTTTTGCAAAACCTCAATATGGAAATTTCATACGTAAAATCTGCAGCAGATACTTCACATGTCAAGACTAATTAAAAAAAAAAAGCAAAATGATACTTAAATAATCTACATGTCTAAATATCTACATGTCAGGGATGATCTCCTCGCTGGGAATTGCTTAGTTGTGTATTTTTGCACCTACGTTAGTGTGAGAGTTGGTGAGAATCGCGTTTCAGCAGTATGGGGGAGGGGGGCGCTGCACCTCGTGCTGTTCTCTAATAAGGAATTGTTATCAGATCCTCCAGACATCCGGCCCTGCGGAGCTCAGCGTGTCTTCAGTCACCACCTAAAGGCCATATGTCCCATGGGGAGCACTGCTTATATAAATGGCTTATTGGAAGAGAGTTACCTCACAGCAGAGATGAGGAACCTCTTTGGTCATCCAGCTGTTGCAAAACTACAGTTCCCATCATGCCTGTCCAGGCATAATGGGAATTGTAGTTTTGCAACGGCTGGAGGACCAAGGGTTTCCCATCCCTGCCTTACAGAAAGTGACATCATAGAGAAGCACATTGACATTCTGTGATGTCATATGGATCTAATATTAGAGATGTGTTCCTTATTGTTCTCCGTACACTGATGTGATTATTGGTGATCTGGTCTGTGTCATAGGAAAGGATCCGGCGGCTAGTGTGCTGCAGTGATGCCTTATCCTTATATGTAGAGACCCAGTGTCATTTCTTTAAAGGAACGTTCCTTGCACTACAGACCATGGTTTGGCCTGAGGGGCCGAGCACAACATGCTCATACTGCATCATTCTGGCCTGAGGTCCTATGGTCCATACTCTGTGAAAACCACTAATGCAGCCATTATAACAACACACAACTACCCACATCTGCACACATACACATGCACTGATACTTAGAAGGAAGGGGCTGTAGTGCTGATTCAGCATCACTATTTTGCCTGCATTGCAGCGCTGCCAGCCATACAGGGAGCCGGAGCCGCCTCCATTTACTTAATAGGTCTGAGCTGCACTTCCCCTGCGCAGCTGGGAGGCCTTATAAAGTGAAGGGAAAACACTCCTATATCAGCACTACTACATTCTTAAAGGGATTTTCCAGCCTAAAACTATTGAGGGCCTGTCAGATTTCTAGGTCATTAAAGGGGTAGTTCACAAAATAAAATACACATCAACTGGTACCAGAAAGTGCCAGAGATTTGTTATTTATTCTATAAAAAAAATAAAAATCTCTTCCAGTACTTATCAGCTGCTTTATGTCCTGCAGGAAGTGGTGTACTCTCCCCAGTCTGACACAGTGCTCTCTGCTGCCACCTCTGTCCATGTTAGGAACTGTCCAGAGCAGTAGCAAATTCCTGTAGAAAACCTCTCATGCTCTACAGATGGGAAAGAATACACCACTGCCTGCAGGACATACAGCAGCCTATAAGTACTGGAATACTTGAGATTTTTTTTTTTTTATAGAAGAAAATAACAAATCTTTGGCACTTTCTAGTACTAGTTGATTTGATAGAAAGTTGTTTTTTTTGTGAACTTTACTCGTAATAGTTGATCAGTATGGTGTCTGCACCCCTGTAGATCAGTTGATAGGTGGCACTGTGTATCTGCTGATCAGCTCCTATTGAAGTGAATGGGAGTGGCTGTGTAGTCACCTACCACCACCACCAGCCAAGTTTCCCAGCTCCTGTACACTGTCTATTTCTGGTGGACCAGTTATTGTATATAATGTGTATAGTGGCCTCCTGGATCTGCCTCAGTGGTAGATGTTGGGGGTGGAGAATCTTCCGTGATCCAGTCTCCCGGGTTGCGCACATGTTGCTGCTACTCCGCTTCTTCATCACGAGTCTTTGGTTTAACCAGAACTGAGACTACAAAAAAGAGAAGTTTATATTATCAGCACTTTCTGTTCTGTCACATGATTTACATACAGCTGATCCAACACATATACAGCTGGTCGACAGGGGTGTCTGGTATCTGCATGTGGATAAGTCATCAGTAGTTTTAGGCCAGAAAACCCCTTTAAGGCTGGGTTCACTCTGCGTTTTTGCAATCCGTTTTTTTGCAAAAAACTGATAGAGGAAGCATTTGTGTGCATCCGTTTTGATCCGTTTTTCCATTGACTTCCATTGTAAAGAAAAAAAAAAAGGATCCATTTTTTTTTTTTTTTTTACATTGGAAGTCAATGAAAAAACGGATACACACAAAACAGATTGCAAAAACGCAGTGTGAACCTAGCCTAAGCTGATAATACACATTAGATGTGTCGGGTGAAGCTTCGGATATCGTCACCATCATTTAATGTGTATGGAGATGTCTCGGATGGCAGATGTTGGGGTACAGACTCTTGAGGCATGTTGGATTGAGGATCAGTGGGGTCTCAAATGTTAGACAGTCAGTGTATTATTTACAGTCCTCCCAGGATCAGACCATGTGGTGGGATCAGTCCTCGCAGTAGCATCAGTCCCTGTGGTGCCATCAGTCCAGTCTGTGGGATCCGTCCTGTCTGTAGCATCAGTCCCTGTGGTGGGATCAGTCCTCGCAGTGGGATCAGTCCTCGCAGTACCATCAGTCCCTGTGGTGGGATCAGTCCTGTCTGTAGGATCAGTCCCTGTGGTGGGATCAGTCCTGTCTGTAGGATCAGTCCTGTCTGTAGGATCAGTCCTGTCTGTAGGATCAGTCCTGTCTGTAGGATCAGTCCTGTCTGTAGGATCAGTCCTGTCTGTAGGATCAGTCCTGTCTGTAGGATCAGTCCTGTCTGTAGGATCAGTCCTGTCTGTAGGATCAGTCCTGTCTGTAGGATCAGTCCTGTCTGTAGGATCAGTCCTGTCTGTAGGATCAGTCCTGTCTGTAGGATCAGTCCTGTCTGTAGGATCAGTCCTGTCTGTAGGATCAGTCCTGTCTGTAGGATCAGTCCTGTCTGTAGGATCAGTCCTGTCTGTAGGATCAGTCCTTGCGGTAGGATCAGTCCTTGCGGTAGGATCAGTCCTTGCGGTAGGATCAGTCCTTGCGGTAGGATCAGTCCTTGCAGTAGCATCAGTCCTTGCAGTAGGATCAGTCCTTGCAGTAGCATCAGTCCCTGTGGTGGGATCAGTCCTGTCTGTGGGATCAGTCCTGTCTGTGGGATCAGTCCTGTCTGTGGGATCAGTCCTGTCTGTGGGATCAGTCCTGTCTGTGGGATCACACCCCTCACATTATCTCTGACAGATTTCCTTGAACATGAATGCAGTTCTTGGAGCGATGGACGGTGGAGGTAATAACCTGCAGGAAATCTTCTCAGTCACATCTGGTTTTTCCTGTTTGTGTTTGGATACCATAATCCCTATGGCCGTATCACAGCAGTATCTATATTGTCTGGGCTATGTATGTATGTGTATAAAAAATGTTTCCATTGTTTACACTGTATGCATGAATTACCTCCAGCTCAATCTTATCTAATGTTTTCCCTTCGCTGTATACACCTGTATCCTTGCCACCCCCTGCGCTGTATACACCTGTATCCTTGCCACCCCCTGCGCTGTATACACCTGTATCCTTGCCACCCCCTGCGCTGTATACACCTGTATCCTTGCCACCCCCTGCGCTGTATACACCTGTATCCTTGCCACCCCCTGCGCTGTATACACCTGTATCCTTGCCACCCCCTGCGCTGTATACACCTGTATCCTTGCCACCCCCTGCGCTGTATACACCTGTATCCTTGCCACCCCCTGCGCTGTATACACCTGTATCCTTGCCACCCCCTGCGCTGTATACACCTGTATCCTTGCCACCCCCTGCGCTGTATACACCTGTATCCTTGCCACCCCCTGCGCTGTATACACCTGTATCCTTGCCACGCCCTGCACTGTATACACATCTCCTGTACCCTCGCAGATTTTTTCTTAAATATATTCTGCGGTGGCGGGAAAAAACGTTCGGGGCATAAGCCCATGGGCTGGGATGGACAGCTCTGGTCTAGCCTCCTCCCCTCCCCCGGGTTGCACACTCGCTGCTGCTGCTCCTCTTCTCCTTCGATCTTTTGTCTGACCAAAAACAGAGACTGGAAAATAAGAGATGTTTGCATTATTAACCCTTTGTGTCCCATCACATGACTTCCGTACAGCTGGTCACCCAACTCCCTTCACAAACACACCACCCGATGCGTCATCCCTGCGTTAGGCTGCACCAGCGGTGAGGATGAGGTTGTCACTAAGCCATGGCTCCTGGGTGACGGATATCCAGCTCTCTGGCCCTTCAGGCACAGATATTAGCGGGGGAAGCTGGCCGGCTGCTGTGCAGTAAAACTAGTGAAGCGGAGCCCTGTGCCTTGTCCACAGGATAATAATAGAAGGATATCGATCCGCGTCTTAATTTTCTTTAATCACCGTTTCTCTAAGCCGGATAGAAAGAGATTTACTGGGATCTTGTGCACATTTCAGGTGCTGCGGAAAGCTGGATGATGGAAAATTCATTATTTATCATTTACTAGCGGCCTCCATAACGTAGGGAATTGTTTGGGTTCCTTACATTTCTTTTATATATTGATTGTTTGGGGGGGGGGGGGGTTACGGTCCCGTTCATGCTGAAGCCTTCCGACAGACACCTGTCAGGACTTTTACCCAATGTATACATCCTGACCCGGCAATAATAGACCTGCAGGGCAGGAAGGGGCAGTGGGCGGCTGGGTACTAGTGACACGGAAGGGCAGCTACAGCATTTTATCTAATTGGTCAGAGGTACATGGATGCTACACTCTGCTCTTCTTATAATTCTTCCTTCTACCTCAACCCCACTCCTGGATCCCCGTACTGGGTCTCCAGGACATCAGGGATCCTGGACTGGATTCCCACCATTGTTTCCCAATTGTGTGTCCCTGCTTGGTATTGCTCTACTCCAGGACATAAGGGGTCCCAGTCTGTATTTGGACCATGGTCTCCAGGTTGTGTGCCCTTCTATATTGCTATACTCCAGGACATCAGGAGTCTGGATTTGGACCATGGTCTCCCAGTTGACTGCTGCTTCTCTGTATTACTATACTCCAGGACATAGGGGTCTCAGTCTGGTTGTGTGCCCCTTCTTTGTATTGCTGAGATCCTGGTCTGGATTCGCACCATGGTTCTGGTCATGGTTATAAAGTGTCAGGGTTATTAAATATGTCTATGGGGCCACAGGGTAACACTGGGTGCAGGTATAACATGTGGGTTGTGCCTTCACTCATGTCATACTAGTGTCACACTGTTATTTAAAGGTATTGCTCCCAGGTAACACCCCACCCCAATTGGGATACCTGACTAGAAGAGTAGAAACTTCCCTTCCCCATGATCGCTACTTTATATCACTTATCCCTCCATCTACATATGACTGATATCAGCCGCTCCTCTTATATCGCTCCAGCACTGATATAACCTCCTATTACATCCTATGTGACTGATATCAGCCGCTCCTCTTATATCGCTCCAGCACTGATATAACCTCCTATTATATCATACAGCCATTCCGTCATCTATTTTTTTTTTTTTAAACCCTTTCAGTTTGGCAGCTGGGGGGTTAATGACCCGTCTCCCTTCATTCCTGGCCGGGTTATGGCCGGTGCAGTCAGTTTCTCACAGAGTACATTGATTTTATGGGGGAGGGGGGGTCCGCTTCTGCATTTGATGCTGGCTTTTATCCACTCATGTCATTGTATGAGCTGATAACAGCCAATGCCCCCACGTCCCGTATACCCAGTTTGTGACCATATTATAATCCAGGAGCAATATAACAGGATATTGCTCAAGAAAGGGAATGTAAACATTGAGATACATGACCTATAATGGGGGTCATGGACGAGGGAGGGGGGTCCAGCACTGCCGTTCTCTCATCATTACAGACACAGCCTCTCCATGGCCGATAACAGGAAACAGGCAATGCAGAGGGGAGATTATAAGGGTTGTGTCCCTTTAAATCACCATGGTGATTCTGTCTGCGATGCCCATTGACAGACTGAATGAATGGACAGCTGCATGGGCAGCCTTAGAGCCTGTACGTAAGTGAGCGCTGATCACTGTGATCAGTGCTCCTCTGCAGAGGCTGTACGGGGCAGGATCAGTCATGTGACCCTGTCCTGCTATCTGTCATCAGCTGCACACTCTGTATTGCACAGGGAGATGTGCGGCCGACACTGACGGTGATTCAGTGTTTGCTGCTTCATCAGCTGATCACACATAGTGATATCAGCCTGTATGATAGGGCCCTTACAGTAGTCCAGGAAGCTGAGATATAAGGAGCTGTAGAGACCATGACGTGATGACAGTTCCAGCAGTGGGAAGGTTCTGGTTATGTGATAGAAGACGCTGACTGATCACAGAGGATTGGCCGTCTGTGAGAGTCGATCCCAGAGCTGATGGATTGCACGGTTTCTATAATAATAATAAACCTCATAGAGGAAGGCAGCGCTATCCCTGGTGATGGGGATAATCCATGATGGCGTCCTCACACCTAGGGCCCCGCAGATATTAGACAGCGAGGACGCAGTGAGCAGCAGATGGCGGGGAGGAGGAGGAGGAGGGGGGGGGGGTCGCTCTTCCCTGGGGGATTTAACCCTGTGTGAGGACATTTGTCCCTCTGACAGGCTCCTTGTTGCTGCCGTCCTGTGACTACGGCAATGGCCATCTGTTGATCATCCTCTCTAGTCTTGTGTATGTCTGGAGCTCCCAGCATGCATCATGTGGCAGGACACCATGAGAGTTGTAGTTTGCCAACAGGTGGACAGATAGGAGACGGAGCATTAGATATATGCACTAGATATTCTCTTTAACCCTTTCCTTGCCTTCCAATCTTTGACATAGCACTGCCCCCTAGTGGCGTATTCTAGACTCCTTGATCTCCTGTGTCCACCATCTGCTCATGTCTGAGCCCAGCTTTACTGCCAGATAAGCGCCGCCCGATCTTGGCGACTAATGTTCGTGTTAGGTCAGGCTGAACTGTGTGATACTAAGAGAGGCTGTGAAGGAGATGGACAGCATTGCTCTCATCTGGATTCACTTCTATACAGCTGCATTACCTGATGTAACCTATGATCAGGAGGTGGCGCTGTTTGTGGAGGAAGGCAGCCATGTTTTTCTTACGTCCTACAACCACCTTAAGGCACGCTAGCAACACTGGTTGGACGTGTCAGACGTGTGTTCATAGGTGAATGGGGGAAAGAGACAAGTCAGACGAGTTGTGAAACATTTACTGACATGGGAGCGGAGAACGACACTTGTCTCCGGCATACGGGCAGGGCGTGAAGTCATTGTATGTAGAAAAGTTATACGTCCATGTGCACGATTATCACTAAAATTCCTTGTGTGTTTAGTGACATAAGATGGCGGACCAGCGGCAGCGCTCCCTCTCTACCTCCGGAGAATCCCTGTATCATGTTCTAGGACTGGACAAGAATGCCACATCTGATGACATCAAAAGATGTTACCGGTGAGTAAGAGTCGCCCATCAGCCATAAGATTAAGACGGGTAAGGTGCAACTGTAACAAACCTACATCGGGAGAAGTGTTAGGTCAGTTCACGGACAGCAGACACAACGGACATTCATTCATGTTTTACATAGGACAAGGGTAGGGAACCTTGGCTCTTCAGCTGTTGCAAAACTACAACTACCATCATGCCCGGACAGCCAAAGCTTTAGCTTTGGCTGTCCAGGCATGATGGGAGTTGTAGTTTTGCAACAGATGGAGAGCCAAGGTTCCCTACCCCTTATACAGGAAGAAAGGTGGCCATGTTTTTCCAGCTTCTTATACAGAATGTCGCCTCCTGCAGGAAACTTGCACTAAAATACCATCCAGATAAAAACCCTGATAATCCAGAAGCCTCTGAGAAATTCAAGGAGATCAACAACGCACACGGCATACTGACAGACGCTACAAAGAGGAATATCTACGACAAGTACGGGTCACTCGGGCTCTACGTGGCCGAACAGTTTGGGGAGGAGAATGTCAACACATACTTCGTGCTGTCCAGCTGGTGGGCGAAGGTAAGTGGTCGGGGAATGGGGGGGGGGGGGACGTGTCTGCTCCTTATTGGAGGTAAAATGGTACTTTGCACTCTGTACATTAGGTGCAATCTATTGGTGTAGTCCTTGGTTTCCCCTGACCTTATATATTGTGCTCTATGTACTTTGTATACCCATAGTCTAGGGTCCTCCAGACTGTATATATTGTGCACTATATATACCCATAGTCTAGGGTCCTCAAGGCTGTGTATATTGTGCACCATATATACCCATAGTCTAGGGTCTTCCTGGCTGTATATATTGTTCACTATATATACCCATAGTCTAAGGTCCTCTAGGCTGTATATATAGTGCACCATGTATACCCATAGTCAAGGGTCTTCCAGGCAGTGTATATCGTGCACTATGTATACCCATAGTCTAGGGTCCTCCAGGCTGTATATATAGTGCACTATGTATACCTATAGTCTAGGGTCCTCCAGGCGATATATATTTACTGTGTACTATGTATACCCATAGTCAAGTGTCTTCCAGGCTGTATATATTGTGCACTGTGTACTATGTATACCCATAATCTAGGGTTCTCCAGGCTGTATATATTGTGTACTATGAATACCGTTATTCTAGGGTCCTCCAGTGAGTATTTATTGGGCACTCTGTATTCCCATAGTCAAGTGTCTTCCAGGCTGTATATTCTGTGCACTATGTATACCTATAGTCTAGGGTCCCCCAGGCTGTATATATTGTGCACTATGTATACCTGTAGTCTAGGGTCCTCCAGGCTGTATATATTGTGCACTATGTATACCTGTAGTCTAGGGTCTTCCAGGCTGTATATATTGTGCACTATGTATACCTGTAGTCTAGGGTCCTCCTGGCTGTATATATTGTGCACTATGTATACCTGTAGCCTAGGGTCCTCCAGGCTGTATATATTGTGCACTATGTATACCTGTAGTCTAGGGTCCTCCTGGCTGTATATATTGTGCACTATGTATACCTGTAGTCTAGGGTCTTCCTGGCTGTATATATTGTGCACTATGTATACCTGTAGCCTAGGGTCCTCCAGGCTGTATATATTGTGCACTATGTATACCTGTAGTCTAGGGTCCTCCTGGCTGTATATATTGTGCACTATGTATACCTGTAGTCTAGGGTCCTCCAGGCTGTATATATTGTGCACTATGTATACCTGTAGTCTAGGGTCCTCCTGGCTGTATATATTGTGCACTATGTATACCTGTAGTCTAGGGTCTTCCTGGCTGTATATATTGTGCACCATGTTCTATATATTGATCTGTCTGTATAGGTTGGGTCCTTACATCCTCTGTGCTGCTTGTCTCCCCAGGCTCTCTTCATGTTCTGTGGCCTGATCACCGGATGTTACTGCTGCTGCTGTCTCTGCTGTTGCTGTAATTGCTGCTGTGGAAAGTGTAAACCTCGGCCCCCCGAAGGGGACGATACAGACTTTTATGTGTCCCCCGAGGACCTGGAGGCACAAATGCAGTCTGATGAAAGAGGTGAGTGATGGCGCTATAGGTAGGCCATAGCGTGCAGTCACTGATGACCAGTCATGTCCTCCCCCCGGTCCACATGG
Source organism: Dendropsophus ebraccatus (assembly GCF_027789765.1). NCBI lineage: Eukaryota > Metazoa > Chordata > Amphibia > Anura > Hylidae > Dendropsophus > Dendropsophus ebraccatus. The sequence goes on from NC_091467.1 coordinate 8,996,823, forward strand.
CCGCAGGTTCTGTTTATATGGTAGCTATGCGGGATCAGTGCTGCATTCTGCTGCATAGTGTGAACCCGTCTGTATACACCGTCCCCTGTACATCACGTGTCAGGTCTCTCCTAATGATTATTGATTCTGGACGCAGATCTGCTGCATTGTGCAGATTGTGCTTCACTCTCAATCTCTGGAATTGCTGTTTGCCAACAGATGGGACAGTACTGTGAAATTTTGCATCAAATCCAGTAATCCAGTGCCGGAGTATCGAATTGCATTTAATGAGCCTGAAAAGTGTTAAAGGCAAATCCATGTTATAACAACTTATAGCCTATCCTCAAGATCAGCAATCGACATTAGATCAGCAGGGATACCCCATGGAGTAGGAGCTTGGACAGACCACAATGCTCCAAATCCATTCGTACTTAAAAATGAGGTGTGAGGTGCTGAGCGAGAGCATGCTGCTGTGCCGTCCATGGCAGATATATTTACTGTAGTGTTTGCAAGTGTAGTTTGTTTGGTATTTAAAACACCAATTTCGCAGGGGGCCAGGAGTCAGATCCCTGCTGATCTGATACTGATTACCTTACCTGAGGATTACCCCTCTAAGGAACCATTTATCAGGTGAACCATTACACAAGTGAATCCTTGAATGAGTATTCCACTCAAACATAACTTTTGATATGTTGTTGCCCATAGTGAGACTAACAATTCCTTCCATACTTGTTATTATCTACTCAGTCTCCTTCCCCCAGTTCTGAGCTTCTGCTTTTTGCTGAAGACACAAAAGCTTGTGTGTGAGCTTTTCTCTCGGTCTCCCCCTCTTACTCCCTCCTTTCTGAGACAGCTGATGTAAACAATTCCCTGGCAGGCTTTATCTGCAACATTGCAGCTTCCTTGTAATGCTGGGAGGGTTAATAAGAGTGAGTTCAGCAGCAATTTGACATCAAAATAACACTCCCAGCATTACCAAGAAGCTACAATGTTGCAGATAAAGCCTGCCAGGCACTTGTTTACATCACCCATCTCAGAAGGGAGTGGGGAGGAGGGGGAGACAGAGAGAAAAGCTCACACACAAGTTTTTGTGTCTTCATCAGAAAGCAGCAGTTCAGAACTGGGGGAAGGAGACTGAATAGATAACATGTATGGAGGGAATTGTTAGTCTCACCATGGGCAGCAACATATCAAAAGTTATGTTTGAGCGGAATACCCCATTAGGCTATGTTCACATGCTGTATAAACAACGGTCTTTGTTTTAAATGCAAATTGCATTGAAGTCTATGGACAGCGGCCGGAAATAGTTGATTATTGAATATTTCAACTGCTGTTGCAAACAACGGCAGTACATTGTGTGAACAACAGCCGTTGTTTGCGCTATGAAAAGAATGGCGATGTGTAAACATAACCTTAAAGGGCCATGTGATGCAGGGATGTTGTATGGCTGCTTCTGCGCTGATCACTGTCCCCCATTCTATTTTAGATGCTTCAGATATCCCGGTGATGGTACAGCCCAGCTCAGCCACGGAGACCACACAGCTCACCAGCGACTCCCATGCCAGCTACCGCACCGACAGCGGGTTCAACTGAGCACATGCGGGACCCCCAGGTCACTAGGATTAGAGAGGAGGGGGAGAACTGATCTCATCCTACAGCCCTCTGTGTAATCATGCCCCCAGCCCCTCATCTGACCAGCTATTATCTTGTCCGGGGAGTAAAGCGCATGCTCACCACTCACCTTCCCCCCCCACCCCACCCCCACCCCATCCATGATCAAATCTTTTTAATTTATTTTTTGGTTATGTCTAGTTTTTAATGGGTATATTTTTGTATGGGGACCTGTTACTTCCGTACCCCCTCCCTTCTTAACCCTTTGTTACCCTCCGTCTCTGAGCGTGTGCCGAATCCAGCCCTCTTTCCCCCCCTATTACGTTCTCAGTACATGTCAGCGTGATGGGGGTGGGTGGGCAGGAAGTCATCCTCTATTACAGATAACTTCCTGTGTTACTTCTCCCATGCCCCCCCCCCCCCATAATGAGTTTTAACTCTGTGTGTCGCATTGTTGTGCATGTGAGTGTTACTGCAGGGGCGGGCCTGCTGTGCGTGAGTGACAGGGATGCTGCCCAATCAGCTGCTCCTTCCTGGCATGGACAGCGTTTTACAGAAGAGGACAGTTCTGCTGCTGTACTAATATCATGTTTTAGGCGGAGTTGGCTTCACCATGATTCAAGAAGCATTTTCTAAAAAATTTTTTTTTTAAGAATTTTTACAAACATTGCTGGAAATTTTGGTAAAATTGCACTTGGAGAATTGTTAATTGTTGAGGTGCAATACACCAGTGTGACCTGTAGATGGTGCTGCTTAGTTCCAGTTGCTCCCATACCTGTGGCTCTCCAGAACTATCACTCCCATAATACCGACAGCTGCATGATGGGGGCTGTAGTTTTGCCCAGGGTCTGGGAGCATTGGTCAAGCGCATGGATGGGGAAGCTTTGGCCCTCCAGCTGTTACTAAACTACAACTCCCATCATGCCTGGACAGCCAAAGCGAAGCTTTGGCTGTCTAGGCATGATGGGAATTGTAGTTTTGCAACAGCTGGAAGGCCCGAAGCTTCTCCATCCCTAGTCTAGCGGTACTGAAGCCCCAGTGAATGATTTATGTCATATATAGGTGATTCCCACCCCCAGCGATGCAGTTATTAAGGGACACTAAATTCCGTTAACATCTAATAGGGAGGTGGGGAAGTCTATGACATAGGGGGTACCGGACGCCCCGTAGCCCTCACCCACTGAGCTGTGCAGTCACTACGTACTCTGCCCCCTGCATATAGCTGGTGATGGATGCCAGCGCCATATTTATTTGTATATAATGTCAGTAGTACTCTGCAGCGCTGTATTTATCTGTATATAGTGTCACTAGTGTACGCAGCGCTGTATGGTGTGCGTGTGTCTGGTGCTGGGAGAGTATTTGTCACTATGCCAAAGAGATGTGAGCTGCCCCACCCCAATGGCGTGCCACAGGGCCAACGATAATTTGGTAACATCAGCGTTGCCCATGGGATCCTCGCCTGTCGCGCTGATCGCCAACCGGACTGTGTGTTTTGGGAACAATGCAAATTTCCTTATTTTCTGCTGCCACCATAGCCGCTGTCCTCGCACCCATGAGCCCCTAGTGCAGATAGTGTCAGGTATACGGAGGTCTGTCTGGGATGCAGCGTATACTGTATGATATGGAGGCACTTTGTTTCTTTCTTACACTTCCCCTTTGTGTAATAGCAGCCAAGCCGCGCGTGCCATGGGCGCCAGATCAGTGTGTTTGCCATTTGTGGTTATTTTCTCGTTTCTTTGCACATAGTGTAAGCGAAGCCAATATATCGTATGACCGGCCAACCTCAGACTGCCAGGACGGCCCTGTATATGTATCAGTGTGGAAAGACAGGGGGCGCTCTAGGCTTCTGTCAGTGATACAGATTAGTAGCTGGCATTACACCTACTCTACACTAGATGGCACTGCTGTCTGCAAAACATCTCATCCTGGCACAACTGCCTGGGAATTTGTCATCTCGCCACATGGTGGCGCTGCACTTTGTTGTCCCTCCAGTCACTGCTAAAGCTGCATTCACAGTTCTTTCAGATGCCATTGGGATTACTCTGAATGTATGAACAAATCCATGATATAGAGAGACGTGTACGCTCAGCCCCACCGTGCATACACATATTCAGACATGCCCAGATGATCTGCACACTCAGACCATGGCTGGACTCTAGACGTGTCTCTGAAACGTATCAAAAGTTTTAAAATGACAGCAACACTTTAACTGGCAGCCTGTATAGTGCCACAAGGGACATAACTGCTGTTAACCACCTATAGGTTTAAACACTACATCTCTCTAAATGCACCGCAGCAGAGTGCTCTCCTGGCTCCTGTAACCTACAGCAGAATTGTGAATGCAGCTCTGAGTATGATTGGGATAGAAGATGGGGCACTAAGACTAAAAACTACACTGCTGGACCTCCTGTGTTCTGAGCCTTGAGATTCCATAATCCATATTGAGGGGCAGATTTGCAGGAGCCCCCCTGAGAAGCCGCACTGATACCCTACAGATACTGACCCCCGCAGTCTGAGCTCTTCTCTATTGTTAGTAGAGACGTTTCTGCCGTCCTCCACCTGCCAGGAGTAAACGTTGCGAGTTTTGGCGTCCGGAAAGTCTGTGTGTCTAGTGTCTGGGGTGGGGGGCTGGGATGGGGTCGGAGTGACGCTGAGGTCCCTCTGAACATTTGCAGAGGAGAAAATCATATTTTGTTTGTAGCATGTCCTTATGTATGTTTGAATATTACATAACGTGAAACAAAGCCAGACGGATGTTATCTGAACCACTACTGTACAATAAATGTTACGGTGCAGGAACCTCCCCCGGAGTCTTGTCTCTTATTTACGGATCCATCTCATCATGTGATCAAAGATACAACTTATCCCATCGCTTATTACCGGTATTATAGTAGTTATATTCCTGTATATAGGAGCAGTATTATAGTAGTTATATTCCTGTATATAGGAGCAGTATTATAGTAGTTATATTCCTGTATATAGGAGCAGTATTATAGTAGTTATATTCCTGTATATAGGGAGCAGTATTATAGTAGTTATATTCCTGTATATAGGAGCAGTATTATAGTAGTTACACGAACTGGAGAGAATGGAACGGCTGCACATCCCATCTATGACTGATACTAATGCCGCTAGGCCTATATTAAAAATCAACACCAGAGTGTCTGTATATGAATTGATCAAGCCATATTGCCCCGTGTACCACCGCGCAGGTCCTCTGGTCCACACGGGTCCCTACGCTAACTCCACACCGTGTCGGTCAGCGACCGCCAACCCCCCAAAGCGTGCACACGCAGGGAAGGGAGGCCATGGAACGGCCCTGCAACCCCAATGTCACAGGACCAGACCCAAAAAGCCCCACCAAAACCCAGCCAGCACCACCGGCGGGGAAGGCTGCCCCCAAACGACACAAGTATGGATATGGTATTACACTTACCATTGCTGCTCTCACAGAATGGGAAAGACCCGTGTGGACCAGAGGACCTGCGCGGTGGTACACGGGGCAATATGGCTTGATCAATTCATATACAGACACTCTGGTGTTGATTTTTAATATAGGCCTAGCGGCATTAGTATCAGCCATAGATGGGATGTGCAGCCGTTCCATTCTCTCCAGTTCGGGATTATAGTAGTTATATTCCTGTATATAGGAGCAGTATTATAGTAGTTATATTCCTGTATATAGGGGGCGGTATTATAGTAGTTATATTCTTGTATATAGAAGCAGTATAATAGTAGTTATATTCCTGTATATAGAAGCAGTATAATAGTAGTTATATTCCTGTATATAGGAGCAGTATTATAGTAGTTATATTCCTGTATATAGGAGCAGTAGTATAGTAGTTATATTCTTGTATATAGAAGCAGTATTATAGCAGTTATATCCCTGTATATAGGAGGAGTATTATAGTAGTTATATTCCTGTATATAGGAGCAGTATTATAGTAGTTATAAAACACGAACTGGAGAGAATGGAACGGCTGCACATCCCATCTATGGCTGATACTAATGCCGCCAGGCCTATATTAAAAATCAACACCAGAGTGTCTGTATATGAATTGATCAAACCATATTGCCCCGTGTACCACCGCGCAGGTCCTCTGGTCCACACGGGTCCCTACGCTAACTCCACACCGTGTCGGTCAGCGACCGCCAACCCCGCAAAGCGTGCACGTGCAGGGAAGGGAGGCCATGGAACGGCCCTGCAACCCCAATGTCACAGGACCAGACCCAAAAAGCCCCACCAAAACCCAGCCAGCACCACCGGCGGGGAAGGCTGCCCCCAAACGACACAAGTATGGATATGGTATTACACTTACCATTGCTGCTCTCACAGAATGGGGAAGACATAGGGTCCAGACATGTGAGCACAGACATATCCTGCTAATTTTGGTCATGTGGGTCTTATAAAGGAGTGCTAGCTGTTCAGAGAGGGAGAATTGCAAAACACGAACTGGAGAGAATGGAACGGCTGCACATCCCATCTATGGCTGATACTAATGCCGCCAGGCCTATATTAAAAATCAACACCAGAGTGTCTGTATATGAATTGATCAAACCATATTGCCCCGTGTACCACCGCGCAGGTCCTCTGGTCCACACGGGTCCCTACGCTAACTCCACACCGTGTCGGTCAGCGTGTTGATTTTTAAAATAGGCCTAGCGGCATTAGTATCAGCCATAGATGGGATGTGCAGCTGTTCCACTCTCTCCAGTTCGTGTTTTACAGTTCTCCCTCTCTGAACAGCTAGCACTCCTTTATAAGACCCACATGACCAAAATTAGCAGGATATGTCTGTGCTCACATGTCTGGACCCTATGTCTTCCCCATTCTGTGAGAGCAGCAATGGTAAGTGTAATACCATATCCATACTTGTGTCGTTTGGGGGCAGCCTTCCCCGCCGGTGGTGCTGGCTGGGTTTTGGTGGGGCTTTTTGGGTCTGGTCCTGTGACATTGGGGTTGCAGGGCCGTTCCATGGCCTCCCTTCCCTGCACGTGCACGCTTTGCGGGGTTGGCGGTCGCTGACCGACACGGTGTGGAGTTAGCGTAGGGACCCGTGTGAACCAGAGGACCTGCGCGGTGGTACACGGGGCAATATGGCTTGATCAATTCATATACAGACACTCTGGTGTTGATTTTTAATATAGGCCTAGCGGCATTAGTATCAGCCATAGATGGGATGTGCAGCTGTTCCACTCTCTCCAGTTCGTGTTTTACAGTTCTCCCTCTCTGAACAGCTAGCACTCCTTTATAAGACCCACATGACCAAAATTAGCAGGATATGTCTGTGCTCACATGTCTGGACCCTATGTCTTCCCCATTCTGTGAGAGCAGCAATGGTAAGTGTAATACCATATCCATACTTGTGTCGTTTGGGGGCAGCCTTCCCCGCCGGTGGTGCTGGCTGGGTTTTGGTGGGGCTTTTTGGGTCTGGTCCTGTGACATTGGGGTTTGCAGGGCCGTTCCATGGCCTCCCTTCCCTGCACGTGCACGCTTTGCGGGGTTGGCGGTCGCTGACCGACACGGTGTGGAGTTAGCGTAGGGACCCGTGTGAACCAGAGGACCTGCGCGGTGGTACACGGGGCAATATGGCTTGATCAATTCATATACAGACACTCTGGTGTTGATTTTTAATATAGGCCTAGCGGCATTAGTATCAGTCATAGATGGGATGTGCAGCCGTTCCATTCTCTCCAGTTCGTGTTTTACAGTTCTCCCTCTCTGAACAGCTAGCACTCCTTTATAAGACCCACATGACCAAAATTAGCAGGATATGTCTGTGCTCACATGTCTGGACCCTATGTCTTCCCCATTCTGTGAGAGCAGCAATGGTAAGTGTAATACCATATCCATACTTGTGTCGTTTGGGGGCAGCCTTCCCCGCCGGTGGTGCTGGCTGGGTTTTGGTGGGGCTTTTTGGGTCTGGTCCTGTGACATTGGGGTTGCAGGGCCGTTCCATGGCCTCCCTTCCCTGCACGTGCACGCTTTGCGGGGTTGGCGGTCGCTGACCGACACGGTGTGGAGTTAGCGTAGGGACCCGTGTGAACCAGAGGACCTGCGCGGTGGTACACGGGGCAATATGGCTTGATCAATTCATATACAGACACTCTGGTGTTGATTTTTAATATAGGCCTAGCGGCATTAGTATCAGCCATAGATGGGATGTGCAGCTGTTCCACTCTCTCCAGTTCGTGTTTTACAGTTCTCCCTCTCTGAACAGCTAGCACTCCTTTATAAGACCCACATGACCAAAATTAGCAGGATATGTCTGTGCTCACATGTCTGGACCCTATGTCTTCCCCATTCTGTGAGAGCAGCAATGGTAAGTGTAATACCATATCCATACTTGTGTCGTTTGGGGGCAGCCTTCCCCGCCGGTGGTGCTGGCTGGGTTTTGGTGGGGCTTTTTGGGTCTGGTCCTGTGACATTGGGGTTGCAGGGCCGTTCCATGGCCTCCCTTCCCTGCACGTGCACGCTTTGCGGGGTTGGCGGTCGCTGACCGACACGGTGTGGAGTTAGCGTAGGGACCCGTGTGAACCAGAGGACCTGCGCGGTGGTACACGGGGCAATATGGCTTGATCAATTCATATACAGACACTCTGGTGTTGATTTTTAATATAGGCCTAGCGGCATTAGTATCAGCCATAGATGGGATGTGCAGCTGTTCCACTCTCTCCAGTTCGTGTTTTACAGTTCTCCCTCTCTGAACAGCTAGCACTCCTTTATAAGACCCACATGACCAAAATTAGCAGGATATGTCTGTGCTCACATGTCTGGACCCTATGTCTTCCCCATTCTGTGAGAGCAGCAATGGTAAGTGTAATACCATATCCATACTTGTGTCGTTTGGGGGCAGCCTTCCCCGCCGGTGGTGCTGGCTGGGTTTTGGTGGGGCTTTTTGGGTCTGGTCCTGTGACATTGGGGTTGCAGGGCCGTTCCATGGCCTCCCTTCCCTGCACGTGCACGCTTTGCGGGGTTGGCGGTCGCTGACCGACACGGTGTGGAGTTAGCGTAGGGACCCGTGTGAACCAGAGGACCTGCGCGGTGGTACACGGGGCAATATGGCTTGATCAATTCATATACAGACACTCTGGTGTTGATTTTTAATATAGGCCTAGCGGCATTAGTATCAGCCATAGATGGGATGTGCAGCTGTTCCACTCTCTCCAGTTCGTGTTTTACAGTTCTCCCTCTCTGAACAGCTAGCACTCCTTTATAAGACCCACATGACCAAAATTAGCAGGATATGTCTGTGCTCACATGTCTGGACCCTATGTCTTCCCCATTCTGTGAGAGCAGCAATGGTAAGTGTAATACCATATCCATACTTGTGTCGTTTGGGGGCAGCCTTCCCCGCCGGTGGTGCTGGCTGGGTTTTGGTGGGGCTTTTTGGGTCTGGTCCTGTGACATTGGGGTTGCAGGGCCGTTCCATGGCCTCCCTTCCCTGCACGTGCACGCTTTGCGGGGTTGGCGGTCGCTGACCGACACGGTGTGGAGTTAGCGTAGGGACCCGTGTGAACCAGAGGACCTGCGCGGTGGTACACGGGGCAATATGGCTTGATCAATTCATATACAGACACTCTGGTGTTGATTTTTAATATAGGCCTAGCGGCATTAGTATCAGCCATAGATGGGATGTGCAGCTGTTCCACTCTCTCCAGTTCGTGTTTTACAGTTCTCCCTCTCTGAACAGCTAGCACTCCTTTATAAGACCCACATGACCAAAATTAGCAGGATATGTCTGTGCTCACATGTCTGGACCCTATGTCTTCCCCATTCTGTGAGAGCAGCAATGGTAAGTGTAATACCATATCCATACTTGTGTCGTTTGGGGGCAGCCTTCCCCGCCGGTGGTGCTGGCTGGGTTTTGGTGGGGCTTTTTGGGTCTGGTCCTGTGACATTGGGGTTGCAGGGCCGTTCCATGGCCTCCCTTCCCTGCACGTGCACGCTTTGCGGGGTTGGCGGTCGCTGACCGACACGGTGTGGAGTTAGCGTAGGGACCCGTGTGAACCAGAGGACCTGCGCGGTGGTACACGGGGCAATATGGCTTGATCAATTCATATACAGACACTCTGGTGTTGATTTTTAATATAGGCCTAGCGGCATTAGTATCAGCCATAGATGGGATGTGCAGCTGTTCCACTCTCTCCAGTTCGTGTTTTACAGTTCTCCCTCTCTGAACAGCTAGCACTCCTTTATAAGACCCACATGACCAAAATTAGCAGGATATGTCTGTGCTCACATGTCTGGACCCTATGTCTTCCCCATTCTGTGAGAGCAGCAATGGTAAGTGTAATACCATATCCATACTTGTGTCGTTTGGGGGCAGCCTTCCCCGCCGGTGGTGCTGGCTGGGTTTTGGTGGGGCTTTTTGGGTCTGGTCCTGTGACATTGGGGTTGCAGGGCCGTTCCATGGCCTCCCTTCCCTGCACGTGCACGCTTTGCGGGGTTGGCGGTCGCTGACCGACACGGTGTGGAGTTAGCGTAGGGACCCGTGTGAACCAGAGGACCTGCGCGGTGGTACACGGGGCAATATGGCTTGATCAATTCATATACAGACACTCTGGTGTTGATTTTTAATATAGGCCTAGCGGCATTAGTATCAGCCATAGATGGGATGTGCAGCTGTTCCACTCTCTCCAGTTCGTGTTTTACAGTTCTCCCTCTCTGAACAGCTAGCACTCCTTTATAAGACCCACATGACCAAAATTAGCAGGATATGTCTGTGCTCACTTGTCTGGACCCTATGTCTTCCCCATTCTGTGAGAGCAGCAATGGTAAGTGTAATACCATATCCATACTTGTGTCGTTTGGGGGCAGCCTTCCCCGCCGGTGGTGCTGGCTGGGTTTTGGTGGGGCTTTTTGGGTCTGGTCCTGTGACATTGGGGTTGCAGGGCCGTTCCATGGCCTCCCTTCCCTGCACGTGCACGCTTTGCGGGGTTGGCGGTCGCTGACCGACACGGTGTGGAGTTAGCGTAGGGACCCGTGTGAACCAGAGGACCTGCGCGGTGGTACACGGGGCAATATGGCTTGATCAATTCATATACAGACACTCTGGTGTTGATTTTTAATATAGGCCTAGCGGCATTAGTATCAGCCATAGATGGGATGTGCAGCTGTTCCACTCTCTCCAGTTCGTGTTTTACAGTTCTCCCTCTCTGAACAGCTAGCACTCCTTTATAAGACCCACATGACCAAAATTAGCAGGATATGTCTGTGCTCACATGTCTGGACCCTATGTCTTCCCCATTCTGTGAGAGCAGCAATGGTAAGTGTAATACCATATCCATACTTGTGTCGTTTGGGGGCAGCCTTCCCCGCCGGTGGTGCTGGCTGGGTTTTGGTGGGGCTTTTTGGGTCTGGTCCTGTGACATTGGGGTTGCAGGGCCGTTCCATGGCCTCCCTTCCCTGCACGTGCACGCTTTGCGGGGTTGGCGGTCGCTGACCGACACGGTGTGGAGTTAGCGTAGGGACCCGTGTGAACCAGAGGACCTGCGCGGTGGTACACGGGGCAATATGGCTTGATCAATTCATATACAGACACTCTGGTGTTGATTTTTAATATAGGCCTAGCGGCATTAGTATCAGTCATAGATGGGATGTGCAGCCGTTCCATTCTCTCCAGTTCGTGTTTTACAGTTCTCCCTCTCTGAACAGCTAGCACTCCTTTATAAGACCCACATGACCAAAATTAGCAGGATATGTCTGTGCTCACATGTCTGGACCCTATGTCTTCCCCATTCTGTGAGAGCAGCAATGGTAAGTGTAATACCATATCCATACTTGTGTCGTTTGGGGGCAGCCTTCCCCGCCGGTGGTGCTGGCTGGGTTTTGGTGGGGCTTTTTGGGTCTGGTCCTGTGACATTGGGGTTGCAGGGCCGTTCCATGGCCTCCCTTCCCTGCACGTGCACGCTTTGCGGGGTTGGCGGTCGCTGACCGACACGGTGTGGAGTTAGCGTAGGGACCCGTGTGAACCAGAGGACCTGCGCGGTGGTACACGGGGCAATATGGCTTGATCAATTCATATACAGACACTCTGGTGTTGATTTTTAATATAGGCCTAGCGGCATTAGTATCAGCCATAGATGGGATGTGCAGCTGTTCCACTCTCTCCAGTTCGTGTTTTACAGTTCTCCCTCTCTGAACAGCTAGCACTCCTTTATAAGACCCACATGACCAAAATTAGCAGGATATGTCTGTGCTCACATGTCTGGACCCTATGTCTTCCCCATTCTGTGAGAGCAGCAATGGTAAGTGTAATACCATATCCATACTTGTGTCGTTTGGGGGCAGCCTTCCCCGCCGGTGGTGCTGGCTGGGTTTTGGTGGGGCTTTTTGGGTCTGGTCCTGTGACATTGGGGTTGCAGGGCCGTTCCATGGCCTCCCTTCCCTGCACGTGCACGCTTTGCGGGGTTGGCGGTCGCTGACCGACACGGTGTGGAGTTAGCGTAGGGACCCGTGTGAACCAGAGGACCTGCGCGGTGGTACACGGGGCAATATGGCTTGATCAATTCATATACAGACACTCTGGTGTTGATTTTTAATATAGGCCTAGCGGCATTAGTATCAGCCATAGATGGGATGTGCAGCTGTTCCACTCTCTCCAGTTCGTGTTTTACAGTTCTCCCTCTCTGAACAGCTAGCACTCCTTTATAAGACCCACATGACCAAAATTAGCAGGATATGTCTGTGCTCACATGTCTGGACCCTATGTCTTCCCCATTCTGTGAGAGCAGCAATGGTAAGTGTAATACCATATCCATACTTGTGTCGTTTGGGGGCAGCCTTCCCCGCCGGTGGTGCTGGCTGGGTTTTGGTGGGGCTTTTTGGGTCTGGTCCTGTGACATTGGGGTTGCAGGGCCGTTCCATGGCCTCCCTTCCCTGCACGTGCACGCTTTGCGGGGTTGGCGGTCGCTGACCGACACGGTGTGGAGTTAGCGTAGGGACCCGTGTGAACCAGAGGACCTGCGCGGTGGTACACGGGGCAATATGGCTTGATCAATTCATATACAGACACTCTGGTGTTGATTTTTAATATAGGCCTAGCGGCATTAGTATCAGCCATAGATGGGATGTGCAGCTGTTCCACTCTCTCCAGTTCGTGTTTTACAGTTCTCCCTCTCTGAACAGCTAGCACTCCTTTATAAGACCCACATGACCAAAATTAGCAGGATATGTCTGTGCTCACATGTCTGGACCCTATGTCTTCCCCATTCTGTGAGAGCAGCAATGGTAAGTGTAATACCATATCCATACTTGTGTCGTTTGGGGGCAGCCTTCCCCGCCGGTGGTGCTGGCTGGGTTTTGGTGGGGCTTTTTGGGTCTGGTCCTGTGACATTGGGGTTGCAGGGCCGTTCCATGGCCTCCCTTCCCTGCACGTGCACGCTTTGCGGGGTTGGCGGTCGCTGACCGACACGGTGTGGAGTTAGCGTAGGGACCCGTGTGAACCAGAGGACCTGCGCGGTGGTACACGGGGCAATATGGCTTGATCAATTCATATACAGACACTCTGGTGTTGATTTTTAATATAGGCCTAGCGGCATTAGTATCAGCCATAGATGGGATGTGCAGCTGTTCCACTCTCTCCAGTTCGTGTTTTACAGTTCTCCCTCTCTGAACAGCTAGCACTCCTTTATAAGACCCACATGACCAAAATTAGCAGGATATGTCTGTGCTCACATGTCTGGACCCTATGTCTTCCCCATTCTGTGAGAGCAGCAATGGTAAGTGTAATACCATATCCATACTTGTGTCGTTTGGGGGCAGCCTTCCCCGCCGGTGGTGCTGGCTGGGTTTTGGTGGGGCTTTTTGGGTCTGGTCCTGTGACATTGGGGTTGCAGGGCCGTTCCATGGCCTCCCTTCCCTGCACGTGCACGCTTTGCGGGGTTGGCGGTCGCTGACCGACACGGTGTGGAGTTAGCGTAGGGACCCGTGTGAACCAGAGGACCTGCGCGGTGGTACACGGGGCAATATGGCTTGATCAATTCATATACAGACACTCTGGTGTTGATTTTTAATATAGGCCTAGCGGCATTAGTATCAGCCATAGATGGGATGTGCAGCTGTTCCACTCTCTCCAGTTCGTGTATTATAGTAGTTATATTCCTGTATATAGGAGCAGTATTATAGTAGTTATATTCCTGTATATAGGAGCAGTATTATAGTAGGTATATTCTTGTATATAGGAGCAGTATTATAGTAGTTATATTCTTGTATATAGGGGGCAGTATTATAGTAGTTATATTCTTGTATATAGGGGGCAGTATTATAGTAGTTATATTCTTGTATATAGGGGGCAGTATTACAGCAGTTATATTCTACCGTCAATATTGCCCTATCCTTTTAATAACTACTATAATACTTCTCCTATATACAAGAATATAACTACTATAATACTCCTCCTATATACAGGGATATAACTGCTATAATACTGCTTCTATATACAAGAATATAACTACTATACTACTGCTCCTATATACAGGGATATAACTACTATAATACTGCTCCTATATACAGGAATATAACTACTATAATACTGCCCCCTATATACAGGAATATAACTACTATAATACTGCCCCCTATATACAGGAATATAACTACTATAATACTGCCCCCTATATACAGGAATATAACTACTATAATACTGCCCCCTATATACAGGAATATAACTACTATAATACTGCTCCTATATACAGGAATATAACTACTATAATACTTCCCCCTATATACAGGAATATAACTACTATAATACTGCCCCTATATACAGGAATATAACTACTATAATACTTCTCCTATATACAAGTATAGGGTAAGTAAAGGCTTTACGACCGGATGATGCGCTAGTCGGCGTGAAATGTGTGATGTGGAGGCGTTTGGCACGGACGCAGTGAATATTTATTCAACATCTTTGGTAACAGATGCTACAAGTGTAAAACAAATCAGAGATCTTTCTTGTTCAGAATAAAATTATTGGAAGACACTTGGCCATCTTTAGTCTAGTTTATCCTTTATTCTGCTGCCAAAGGAGAGCGTCTTATCATACACTGGTGGTGGCCATTGTGAGAGTTCTTATTGGCAAGGATGTCGGATGTCGGAGTAGAATATAGGATGTAACTCAGGATCAGTAATTTATGTACACAGTGACCCCACCAGCAGAATAGTAAGCGCAGCTCTGGAGTATAATACAGCATCAGTAATGTAATGTATGTACACAGCAGAATAGCGAGTGCAGCTCTGGAGTATAAAACAGGATGTAACTCAGGATCAGTAATGTATGTACGCCGTGACCCCACCAGCAGAATAGTGAGTGCAGCTCTGGGGTAAAACTCGGGATCGGTAATGTGTGTATACATATTCATTCTATATAGTGAATATTGGTGACAGTACCATATACTCAGGTCACAGTATCACACAGCTCTGTAAATCCTCCTACTTTCCTATGGTTTCCAGTACACGTTTGTTGCTTATAGCTTTCTGTGCCAGTTTCTCCAGTCTGGAGAGTTCCACTATCTCCCTCAGCAGGTGGAAGGTGAAGTCCAGAGAGTTGGGTTTGACATCATGTCTCTTGGATGGTTGCGGCTCCTGCTTGGGTGGATAGGAGGTAGGTACGCACTTCACCCCTGAGTCTGTGGGTCCACACCTGGGTCTATGACTTGTCCTCTCGGCACCTGGTGATACAAGAGCTGGCACCACCTGTGGGTCTGCTCCATCTATATACGGCTGTGAGTGAGGAATAATGCCCCAGTATTGTGTGCTGAGGGGCAGCGGACAGCTGAGGACCCCAAGCAGGGCAGGTAAGAACAGCAGTGCTATGAATAATAGTGGCATTGCAGCTACAGGACAGGCTGGGGGGAAATAAAAAGCAATAGGATTAAAGGACATCTCTGGCCAAAAACTATTTTTTAATGTTATTACTTATGGAAAGTTAGACAAATTCATAATGTACATTAATTATGGGAAATCCACATATACTGCTATTTCCCTTAATTTAGTAGATCAGGGAGGCTTCAAATTCTCTCATGATGTCACGAATCAGTTGAAATTCCTATGGAGTGTCCAACAAGGGGTGCACTATATATAGAAGTCAATGAGTACCATTGACATATAGTGCGCCCCCTGCTGGACACACTATGGATTCAATGGATGGCTATGTAACACATGTCTATGTATGCACACATATACACTGTACTACTCCTATCATCTGCTCATAGTATGAGCAGATGATGGGGGAGTAGTACCAGGGCTATCCCCATCACATGCACATCCATGCCCTGCCGGGGACCGACTGTAGAGCTCACCGCCACCCCAGCCTCCTGCCGAATCGTTTCCTGATGTCACTCGAGCTGCTCCTTTAAAGTGGGGGTGCACCCACCTCAATACATCTGAGCAAGTTCTCCTGGGTGCAGTAACCACTCCTGACCACTAGGGATGTTACATCAACCAATCTGCTTGTTCATACAGACCCATTACGGTGGGGGTTCTGTGTCATTTTATTGCCCACCGCAGCATTTCTCCCCAATCTCTGTCTTTCCAGCAGCTGAAAAACTACAACCCCCAACATGTGCTGACAATTGCGTGCTGTTGTGGCATGATAGGGGTTGCAGCTTTTCGACTGCTAGAGAGCCACAGCTTGGTGAATGCTGCCACACCAGAAGAACCTTGTACTCTATGTGCCAAGTGCTGCTAAAGAAAGTGGACAAGATGCAGAGGAAGTCTGATACAGCAGGAGGCGGTAACACACTATGTGAAAGAGCTCAGGTCCGTGTATTCCCCCCCCCCCCCCCCCCCCCATAGAAAACACTCAATTTTAAAGGGGTACTCTGGCAAAAAATATATATATTTTTTAAATCAACTGGTTTCAGAAAGTTATATAGATTTGTAATTTACTTCTATTAAAAAATCTCCAGTCTTCCATTACTTATCAGCTGTTGTATGTCCTGCAGGAAGTGAAGTATTCTTTCCAGTCTGACACAGTGCTCTCTGCTGCCACCTCTGTCCATGTCAGGAACTGTACAGAGCAGGAGAGGTTTTCTATGGGGATTTGATGCTGCTCTGGACAGTTCCTGACATGGACAGAGGTGGCAGCAGAGAGCACTTTGTTTGACTGGAGAGAATACACCACTTCCTGCAGGACATGCAGCAGCTGATAAGTACTGGAAGACTGGAGATTTGTTTAATTGAAGTAAATTACAAATCTATATAATTTTCTGACACCAGTTGATTTATAAGAAAAACATTTTAGCCTGAGTACCCCTTAGGTGTTCATACAAACAAAACAGCTGAGGGTTTGTTACAATTTCATCCAGTCCAGAGCATTCTCTGCAAAGTAAACATCCTGGGCTCCGCACTGACACACTGTAACGGACTATCAGAACAGGGAACGCTGCTGCTGATGTGTAGACATGACACAGGATCAAAAAGTCACAGCTTTGTTTTTCAGTAGATCCATCATCTTGTATGTAGTTTGCTCCCCCTAGTGGCCATTGCAGGTACACAGAATACAAGTGACTTGTGCAGGGGAGTTGGAGCTGTGTATCAGTAAAACAACTCCAACCCCT
Source organism: Dendropsophus ebraccatus (assembly GCF_027789765.1). Classification (NCBI taxonomy): domain Eukaryota; kingdom Metazoa; phylum Chordata; class Amphibia; order Anura; family Hylidae; genus Dendropsophus; species Dendropsophus ebraccatus. Next base: position 9,013,971 of record NC_091467.1, read on the forward strand.
ATGAAGATAAACTATAAAGAAATCATTTCATTCAAATGTTGAACCTACAGGTGGAGATGTCATATAACTAGTATGTAAGATGCTAAAAGTATTCATCATGCATCTTGTAGAGCTCGGAAGATTGGAAATGTACCGGATTTTCTGGTTGTTAATGGAAACAGTCAACAATGATGTTATCATAGCTGTAATGGGGGGGGGGGGTGTTGTGTTGTACAAAGTGACCCCACCAGCAGAATAGTGAGTGCAGCTCTGGAGTATAATACAGGATGTAACTCAGGATCAGTAATGTAATGTATGTACACAGTGACCCCACCAGCAGAATACTGAGTGCAGCTCTAGAGTGGTGATCCAATTAGTTTTGGGTGTGGTCCTGCTGTGTGAGGCTGTGCGAGTCTGCTGCTCCTGGGCTCCAGGCAAGCCAGATCTGCCCCTGGGCCTGCTCTCTTCTCCCCAGGGAGGGAGCAGGTTTTCAGGCATGAGCGAGCCAAGGAGAGCCCCAACTCCTGCTCCCCGAACCAGGTCCGTGGGGGGCAGAGGAATCCAGCGACCAACAGCAGAGGGAATACCATCAGGAGGTCCATCAGAGGTACAAGGGCTGAGGAGGTCTGCTAGGAGGTGCAGCGATGCTTCTCCAGCCGCCCCTGAACCAGAGATAACAAAGGGTAGCCGCAAGGCTACAACTAGCTGTGGAACTGCAAGCACCAGCAGCACTACAGTGGCTGTGGAACCAAACCATGAAAGTGTGAGCAGTGACACTCCTCCTGGAGCAAGGCAGTCTGCCCATGAAGGTGTGGAGGAAGATTGGGGGGTGCCGCGGTCCCAAGAGACGGGGCAGACCTATGGCCTCAGGATTGCTGCGAGCCTCCATGGGTATGAGGACACCAGGAACCAGCTGTACAAGCTCCAGGAGGAGGTATGTGCTGTAAAAGCATTGATGGACACTGCTGCTAAGCAGCAAAAGGCTGAGCTATCAGCGAAAATGAAGCATCTGAAAGCCGATATCAAAAAGCTAATGAGAAAAAGAACTTTTATTCTGGAGAACAGTGGGCCATTTAGAGAAAAACTACAGAATGATGACAGATTTGCTGAAATGGAGAGAGAAAGGCAGAGAAGGCTGAGAGGGCTCCAGCCAGAGAGCCGGGTGGAGGAGGAAGGAGACGCTGCGGAGGTACGTGATGTTGAGCCGAATCCACCCGGGGGTCTGCAACAACAGACCCCATACAGTGGGCTCCCTGCAGGGCAAGCGGCATTGTCATCTAGCCGCGGTTCGGGGGATGAAAGCAACACCAGTTACCAGGGAGGGGCGCTGATGGCCCAGATCCAGCTCCTGGAGTCACCAGGGCGCCTCCAGGACTTCGTATTCGGAGAGGAGTTACCAGAGGAGGCGCCTGGGAGAAAGACTAAGGTAAAGACCACCAAGCTTCAGGAGCAGGTAACATTTGTTTATTCCCCCCTCCCTGTGCCCCCCGGACTGGCCTCAGGGTCAGCTCACTGTGTGAACCCCATATCTCAGCCCGGCCTGAGTTCTGTTGTGGACTCAGTGCAGGAGAATGGGGAGAGTATGGAGTCTAGTATGGCGGTAAGCTCCATCTCTGTTTGCAGTAGCAGAGGTGGAGCAGGTGAGGAACCGGCCGTAAGGTCGGACAGTGATATTGGCCCAGCGGCGGGCAGTGGCAGGAGAGGTGGCCCAGCGGTGGGCAGTAACGTTAAAGGCGGCTGTGTGCCGGTGTCAGCTGCGGGAGCTCCGGTGGCTCTTGGCGCTGGCACTGCTGTTCCTTTGTGTCGTCGTCGCGATGCTGCCGGGGCTAAGATGTCTTCGCCTCCCAAAAGAAAGACTGGACTAAAGCCATTGTTTTGTATTGGAGTTGCTGGACCAGATCGTGCAGAGGACTCTAGTACTGATGAGGCAGAGGGTACCAGCAGAAATAGGGCAGGGGCTGCCTCTAAACAGTCCAGGCAGGCTGTTCGGTCCTTTCTTAAGGGACCAGTGGCCTGTCCTGTGGAGGTGGCTCCGGTCCTGGTACCCAATGACGCTGATGGTACAAAATCTGTTTCTGTTCCAGAACACACAGGTCCACCCAGTGTGAATGGGGGAATTAATGTTGGGGGGAAGGGAGGAGTGAATGTGGGGAGGAATCTGTCTGGGGCTTTGGAGGGTGGTCGGGGCAGTGTGACATGTGGTATTGGTGTGGGTATGGATTATGTGGAGGAGGGTGGTGAAGGGGCACAGATTAGTGGTGGGAGCATAGGGCCTGGTCCAGTTGCACCCCCAGCGGCTGCAGCAGCGGTACGCAGCTATGCAAATGTCGCCGCTGGGGGAAGTGGGGGGCCATCCTCGTCCTCGGGCCCTGGGGATGGTGACTTGCATCGACGTGTCCTGCAGGCCTTAAAGAGAGGGGAGAGAACAATCAATGTAGAGGGTAGGGAGGTTGATCTGTCTTTCTTGATAGAAAGGCATGGCCTTGCAGCCTTCCGAGAGGAAAGGGGTAGGGAAACTGTGTGGTCTCTCCCAACAGCCGGGCCAGGCGGTGTCCGAAGGAATGTGGTCCGTCTGAGGTGGAGAGGCAGTGATACATGTCCCCCAAGATCTAAAGTTGTTGAGCTCCTCCTGAGGATGAGCTTCAAGGCAGCCGACATCTTTGCCTTGATACATCCCTTTGGTACCCCTGAATTCGATATCAGCTTTGTTCGGCCGGAGGGGCTCGAGCTTTTTTGGTCGAACTATGAGCTGGTAAAGGATGAGCCCGGCTGGCGAGACTTTGCCATTCAGGCGGTGTCTCGCCAAAATAACGTCAAGAGAGTGACCGTTTTAACCCGTAACGAATCACTCTCTTGTATTGACATCATGACGTGGCTTGGCCGGTATGGAGAGGTGGTGGAAGTCCCAAAAAAGAACAGGGACGAATATGGCATCTGGTCAGGGGCTTGGACCTTTATGGTCAAACTTAGATATTCAGGAAACACCGTTACCCACATACCATCTGCCACCTTCCTAGGAAGGGATCGAATCCAGGTCTTCTACCAGGGTCAGCCTAAGCTCTGTCACAGGTGCGGTGACCCCACACATTTCAGTGCTAGGTGCACAGTGATGAAGTGCTCATTGTGTGGGGAAATAGGCCATCTCGCTGCATCCTGTGCGGAGATTAGGTGTCACCTGTGTGGTGACTTAGGTCACCCATTCAGTCGCTGCCCTCGTTCCTTTGCCAACGCAGTTGTTACCCCGGTGGAGAAAGGTCGTGAGGAGGAATCTACTGGGGGGGGCAGCTGGCGGGGGTGAAGGAGTAAAAGAGCCAGGGAAGAAAAGTAAGCAAAAGACGCCAGCCCAACTGAGGCGTCGGGATAAGCGCCAAGGGGAGAGGGAGATGGGGGAGTCTCAGGAGCCTCGCGCAACTGTGGTGACCTCTGACCTCATCCCCGAGGCCAATCTTACTGCTGAGGCTCTGAGGGACAGTGATTTGGATGAGGAGATTTGGAGGATTCGGAAAGAAGAAGGTGCCATCTCTCCACTGTCCTCCCATGGTAAGAGCGCGGATGAGGATAGTGGGAGATGGGTGGAGCACAAGCGGGGTACTAAAAAGAATAAGAAAAGGGGAGATGTAAGATCTTCTCCCACCCCCCAGATGCCAAAGGAAGGCACAACCATCCTCCCTCTGATTGGTCTCTCAAACCGGTTCCAAACCCTCCAAGATATTTCCTCCTCAGAGGTGCAGGAGGCACAGGGTGAGGTTCTGGTTGGTGCGATGACGGAGGGGCCTGCAGGGGACGTCGAATCCTCTCTCCCTGGGGAACGTATTTCCTTTGGGGGGAGGATCTGCCCAGGGTCAGAGGACGAGGAAAAGGTAAATAAAGGGGACATGGATACATCTGTTTCACTAAAGAGGGGTAAACCATCGTCAGATGAGGAAGGTGGCGGGCAGGATGGAAAGGATAGTGGGAAAAAGAAAGCTGTCTAACTCAAACACCCATGATGGCGGCACCCATTGTTTTTTTTGTTTTTGTTTTTTTCAAAAGTTTGTGTATTGTGATTGTCTTTGTATGTTTGTATAAATTGTATATACTGTATATATTATATGTGTTGTGTTTGCACCTGGGGTTGGGGTTTAGTGATAGGTTGGGTGGTGGGTAAAAGGGGGGAGGGGGCTTCTGTGGGACTTTGTTGGGACTTTTATATATATATATATGAAATCCTGGGCTGGTTCATGGACGTCCGTGATCATGTACTGGGGGCATGGGATGCGGGACCAGCTAAGGGCCAAAAAAAAAAAAAAAATTAAAAAAATATATGTATAGTTTAGTTGTAGGTTATTATTTTGTATTGTGTCTTGTTTAGTTTAAGTTTATTTGTGTAATGATGTCTCGTTTAGTTGGTGTTGGTTTGTATAGAATTGTGTCTGTGGTATTAGGTTGTGCACAATGCAACTGGGCCAGGGGGTTCACATTTAGTTATTTATATAGGTATATATATATAGTGGTGTATATAGGTGTGTTTATAGGTGTATAGTATATAGTGGTGTATTGTATATAGTAGTGTATATAGGTGTGTTTATAGGTGTATAGTATATAGTAGTGTATATATAGGTTTGTATATAGTACTGTATATAGTTTATTAATATGTTTAGCTAAATAGTTTATATTGTGTATATATTGTATATAGGTATATGGGTGTATATATTGTATATAGGTATATGGGTTGTCTGTGTAGAAGAATGAGTGTGGGGATGGACCGCTGCTTTATGTTATGGTTTCATTCAGTTTTCGTCATTTTTCTGTTTACTGTTTAGTTCTGGTCAGATATGGTGTGTTATTTCTGTATTTATTGTTATGTTTAAAATTTAATAAAAGAAATACAAGATCAGTAATGTAATGTATGTACACAGTGACCCCACCAGCAGAATAGTGAGTGCAGCTCTGGGGTATAATACAGGATGTAACTCAGGATCAATAATGTAATGTATGTACACAGTGACCCCACCAGCAGAATAGTGAGTGCAGCTCTGGAGTATAATACAGGATGTAACTCAGGATCAGTACAGGATCAGTGATGTATACAGAAAGCACCCTAAATTCTATACATATAACAGTGATATAGTAATGGCTTTACAATAGTCTGTACTGTAAATCCACTGCCTGGTCCTGTGCATAGTATACATGTACCAGCTATCCCCGTATCTTACATGTACCTGCTATCCCTGTATCTTACATGTACCAGCTATCCCCGTATCTTACATGTACCAGCTATCCCCGTATCTTACATGTACCTGCTATCCCTGTATCTTACATGTACCCGCTATCCCTGTATCTTACATGTACCCGCTATCCCTGTATCTTACATGTACCCGCTATCCCTGTATCTTACATGTACCCGCTATCCCTGTATCTTACATGTATCCGCTATCCCTGTATCTTACATGTACCCGCTATCCCTGTATCTTACATGTACCCGCTATCCCTGTATCTTACATGTACCCGCTATCCCTGTATCTTACATGTACCCGCTATCCCTGTATCTTACATGTACCCGCTATCCCATTATCTTACATGTATCCGCTATCCCTGTATCTTACATGTACCCGCTATCCCTGTATCTTACATGTACCCGCTATCCCTGTATCTTACATGTATCCGCTATCCCTGTATCTTACATGTACCCGCTATCCCTGTATCTTACATGTATCCGCTATCCCTGTATCTTACATGTACCCGCTATCCCTGTATCTTACATGTATCCGCTATCCCTGTATCTTACATGTATCCGATATCCCTGTATCTTACATGTACCCGCTATCCCTGTATCTTACATGTACCCGCTATCCCTGTATCTTACATGTACCCGCTATCCCTGTATCTTACATGTATCCGATATCCCTGTATCTTACATGTACCCGCTATCCCATTATCTTACATGTACCCGCTATCCCTGTATCTTACATGTATCCGCTATCATTGTATCTTACATGTATCCGCTATCATTGTATCTTACATGTACCCGCTATCCCTGTATCTTACATGTACCCGCTATCCCTGTATCTTACATGTACCCGCTATCCCTGTATCTTACATGTACCCGCTATCCCTGTATCCGCTATCCCTGTATCTTACATGTACCCGCTATCATTGTATCTTACATGTACCCGCTATCCCTGCATCTTACATGTACCCGCTATCCCTGTATCTTACATCTACCCGCTATCCCATTCCCTGTATCTTACATGTACCCGCTATCCCATTCCCTGTATCTTACCTGCCGCAGCCCCTCTCACCAGTCGCTGTTCATCAGCTTCTCTCTGCAGGTTTATATAGAGAAGAGAAGTGACTCCAGGGACCAGGAGCTGCTGCATGAGATGGGGGCAGACAGATGAGTATAAAGGAGCTGCTGCATCAGATGGGGGCAGACAGATGAGTATACAGGAGCTGCTGCATCAGATGGGGGCAGACAGATGAGTATACAGGAGCTGCTGCATCAGATGGGGGCAGACAGATGAGTATACAGGAGCTGCTGCATCAGATGGGGGCAGACAGATGAGTATACAGGAGCTGTCCCGGGTGCTGAAGCAGATGACAGGCATCTGGGCTGTCACTGGATTGCTGTGGAGCTGACACTGGAGGGAAGCACTGACACTGCCGCCCTCGTCATTCTTACCGTTTTCTACAGACTCGGATATATATTAGTTATTAGAATTATTTCCACAGGTGGGAGAATCTCAGGCTACAATATAACAACCATATAAAAGGTTCTTAAAGGGAACATTTGCACCTGCAAAATTTTCCACAATACAAAATAGACAAACTCTTAGAAGTGTCCGGTCTGTTCATTACTTGGACAGAAAGATCTTAAAAATGGTGGAAAAAAAGGGGCAAGCGGCCAACTCCATTCAGTGTTTATGGTGATTATCCAGAGTTCTTCCAGAAACAGCATCACTCTTGTCCTCGGTTTGGTTGTGCTGGTCCAGGTGCAGCCATTATAATAGTGTCGGTTGTGGCCCCTGGTCCAGGTGCAGCCATTATAATAGTGTTGGTTGTGGCCCCTGGTCCAGGTTCAGCCATTATAATAGTGTCGGTTGTGGCCCCTGGTCCAGGTGCAGCCATTATAATAGTGTCGGTTGTGGCCCCTGGTCCAGGTGCAGCCATTATAATAGTGTTGGTTGTGGCCCCTGGGACAAGTGCAGCCATTGACCCTCTACCTGATTTCCAGTCTTGCAGACTTTTTCGGTGCTTGTCGTGTATGTTTTTTCTCATAGTAAAACATAGGAGAGATGTGTTGTCTCTTCTAATGAACAGATGATTGTGTGATGGGAGGTCAGTGCAGGGATCTGAGCTGCCGCTGCCATCTGATATAATGAGGTGTATACGGCAGGCATCATGTGATCAAAGTTACTCCTCATAATATGGTGTCTGAGGGACAAGATGGCTACAACTGTCCTGTTACTACAGCCTGGATATCAGCCGCCTATACTCAGATTACTCAAACGAATTTATCAGCAGTGCAGCCATCACCTGGGAAGTGTACTGTGAGAATTCAAACTCACTCAGTACTTATTTCTTTAGACTGCTCTATAATGTCCTCCTAGCTGCTGCTGTCTCCTGCTTCTGAGGATGTACTATAGAGATATAGGGGGGCAGGACCCCCTCTGCTGTATATACAGTGTATGGAGACATAGCAGCTAGTCTCCTGCTTCTGAAGGTGTACTATAGAGATATAGGGGAGCAGGACCCCCTCTTCTGTATATATACAGTGTATGGAGACATCATAGCAGCTAGTCTCCTGCTTCTGAGAATGTGCTATTGAGATATAGGGGAGCAGGACCCCCTCTTCTGTATATACAGTGTATGGAGACATCATAGCAGCTAGTCTCCTGCTTCTGAGAATGTGCTATTGAGATATAAGGGAACAATATGATAAATCTTGACTTGGGCCATTGGGTTTCCTGGGTTGACATTTATATGGTGCTGTGGCGATGACCCTAGAAACCTAATGTCTGTTTCATGGATTCCTTGGGTTGGGTCCCTCTTCTTGCCTCTTGATGTAGTGTATCAGTCTGGTTTACAACATTATTACAAAGGAAGCTAATAACCTTTCTAGGTTTGTCTCTACACGTAGCTCTGGGTTCTGGATTCTTGGTGTAATGTATTATAGTGAAACATACAGATTTCTGTTCTGGCCAGGGCCGTCTTAACAGCATTATGGGCCCCTGGGCAGAGGTGCGAATTGGGCCCCACCCAATCTTTGCAACCCCGCCCCTAGCCAGTACAATTACGTACAATAAAAAATACAAATTATTGTTAACATAAACTTTAATTCCTACCAAAAGGCCTAAATAGTGCGGTCTATGCGCACCCGAAACTATCCAACACAAAAAACAAAAAAACCGAATGCAAGACCCTCGAGAAAGCAGTGTACAGGGTGTACAGTGAGGTGGACTTATATACTAAGGACATGTATGGGTAATATCTACTATGTGTTTATGGCATTTTTTATATGTCTCTCTGCCATATACCCACTGTGGGAGTTATTTACTTGCTGTATGTAGTACCAACCCAGTGCCCAGTATATATGTTTGTATATGTAGGTTGTTTATTTTTCCCCTACCTTTTGATATAGCATTTTATGTATAAAGAACTCTTTGATCCACCGTTTGTATGGGGATTTGTATTAGCTTCAGCCCCCCCATTATGTATTTTTAAATAATCCCTTTTTTTTGATATACTAATAATAATAATAAAAAATATTTATATTTACATTGGTCTTGCATTCGGTTTTTTTGTTTTTTGTGTTGGATAAACTTTAATTCACAACACAGTCTTTCAGCAGCGCAATAACAAAAAAATAACCGTGCGTGCATGCCTCACCAAACCAGACCAGGTTGGCTTCAAAGTATCCAAAAAACGCAATGGAGACAGCACTTCCAACAGCAATCTGCAGGGTTTATTGTCACACCAGTGCAACATGTCTCATATATACAGAGGGGCAACAACATGACTATTATATATATGTTGTCTGCCTGTATATATACTGTATAATACAATATACAGGGAAACAACATGTCTCATATATACAGAGGGGCAGCAACATGACTATAATATATGAGAACCATGTTGTCTCCCTGTATGTATACTGTATAATACAATATACAGGGAAACAACATGGCTTATATATAGAGAAGGGCAAAACAACATGTCTTATATATACAGAGGGGCAACAACATGACTATTATATTATATATGAACCATGTTGTTTCCCTGTATACAGAATACAGGGAAACAACATGGTTCATATATAATATAATAGTCATGTTGTTGCTCCTCTGTCTATATGAGACATGTTGTTTTGCCCTTCTCTATATATATGCCAGATAACAAGCAACAAATATTACCACCGCATACTGACTAACACCACCGCTGCACCACAGTGCAGATACATCAAGTGACTCACATGGGACGTCTTCTCTGATCGGAGTTCTTCCCTTTTCATCTTCTTTTCCATTTGCCCTGTGCCGTTATGAGAACTTCTCCGAGCCACGAATCCACAGAATCTGCCAGACAGACATATTAGGCTCCACACTCTGTCACCATCCTCATCTCTCTACACACTGCACATCTGTATTGGCCCCTTATAGATGGCTTCCCCCTGTATCCCCCCCTTATAGATGGCTCCCCCCCGTATTACCCCCTTATAGATGGCTCCCCCCTGTATCCCCCCGTATAGATGGCTCCCCCTGTATTACCCCCTTATAGATGGCTCCCCCTGTATTACCCCCTTATACATGGCTTCCCCCTGTATTACCCCCTTATAGATGGCTCCCCCTGTATTACCCCCTTATAGATGGCTCCCCCTGTATTACCCCCTTATAGATGGCTCCCCCCTGTATTACCCCCTTATAGATGGCTCCCCCCTGTATCCCCCCCCTGTATAGATGGCTCCCCCGCATTCCCCCCTTATAGATGGCTCCCCCCTGTATCCCCCCTATAGATGGCTCCCCCCTGTATCCCCCCCTATAGATGGCTCCCCCTTGTATCCCCCCCTATAGATGGCTCCCCCTGTATCCCCCCTATAGATGGCTCCCTCCTGTATCCCCCCCTATAGATGGCTCCCCCCTGTATCCCCCCTATAGATGGCTCCCCCCTGTATCCCCCCTTATAGATGGCTCCCCCGTATTCCCCCCTTATAGATGGCTCCCCCTGTATCCCCCCTATAGATGGCTCCCCCCTGTATCCCCCCTATAGATGGCCCCCCCCTTTATCCCCCCCTATAGATGGCTCCCCCGTATTCCCCCCTTATAGATGGCTCCCCCCTGTATCCCCCCCCCTCTCGTATAGATGGCTCCCCCCCTGTATCACCCCCTTATAGATGGCTCCCCCTGTATCCCCCCCCCTCTCATATAGATGGCTCCCCCCTTAACAGTATCCCCCCCTTATAGATGGCTCCCCCCTGTATCCCCCCCTCTCGTATAGATGGCTCCCCCCTGTACAGTATCCCCCCCTTATAGATGGCTCACCTCCCCTGTATTCCCCCCTTATAGTTTGCCCCCTGCACAGCAGATAAAAAAAACAAACACCCAACTCACCTACCAGCGCTCCCCCGTCGCTGCTTCCTCTCCTCTTCTGCCCCAGGCTGATGCGTCGCTCCCTGGGGGATTCTCCGGGAGCGCACACATCCGGAAGCTCAGTGTGCGCCCAGACGGGACTTCCGGTACAGGAAACCCCAGCGACGCGCACTGAGGTTCCTGATGCGTGCGCTCCCTGAGAATCCCCCAGGGAGCGACGTATCAGCCGGGGCCGGATTTCCTCTTGCGACCGCAAGCAAGAAAGTGCTTGCGGTCGCAAGAGAAGGGGAAGGGGGGGCGCGCAGGGCCGTCTTACCCATTGGGCATGGGAGGCGGCTGCACGGGGACTCTTGCGTCCTAGGGGGCCCCTGCCCGCTGTCACAGCGGGCAGGGGCCCCCTAGGACGCAAGGGCCCCCGGGCAGCCGCCTACCATGCCCAATGGGTAAGACGGCCCTGGTTCTGGCTCTATGTCAGTGGTACTGTTAACCATAACACATAGGAGACCAGGGTTCTAATCCTGTGTTTTCTTATCTGATAGGACATTGTGACTATTATAAACAATCTGATAACTTTTGGTCTGTCAACAAATGAAGATCTTCATGTAGCTCTGGGTTCTAATCTCTTGGTTAAGTAAATTACATTCAAGTAAAGTGAGAATTATTTTCTGAGTCACTTGAAGCACATTTACTGTTCTGGCTTTGGTCAGCGATATGACATGTTTAACACCTTAGAAACCAGGGTTGTAATCCTGTCTTTTCTTAGCTGCAAGATCAGGCACATTGTGACTTCTATTCAGACCAAACTTTAGTCCATGCTCAAGAAACCAGATCTAAGGGTGACACGACCCTAGAGGCATGGGGTGCGTTATATGGCCTCATTTCCTGCCTCTTGATATAGTGTATCACCCTGGTTTACAAAATACTACATTATTATGGAAACATCATGGTATTTTCTGGTTTGGCCACTGTTGCCCCTATTTCCTGTATAGTACATTATATGTCGACATTATGAGAATATTGCAGTCATCCAGCTGGAGCTCTGGATCTGGATTATGTGTCTATAAGTATCACAGCAGGTAACACCAGAGCTGATAGCTGAGGTGGCTGTGGTCTGGAGTCTAGATCCTGCAGCTTATCTCATGGGAGCTCTGGGTTCTAGTCCCTGACTTGCCCTTTTGTTAAATTGTATTCATCTTGGTACCAGTATTGACCACTAAGCCATTGCTTGGAGTAAGAAGACCCCTTGGTGAAGTCCCTGGAGGAGCTTGATGTTGGCTCCTGGGCGCTCCATGTGGATGTTGGCTCAGGACGCCTGATACTATGTAAATAATGTGCAGCGTTTGGGAAGGACTTTTAGTCTGGAAGGAGTCTGGGTTGGCGGCACATGAGATGCTCAGGGTTGTATCTTCATATTTTTCCCTGGATTCCTCTTCTCCATTCATGAGCCTATTCCTAGGACTCTCCTATTCTCCATTCAGTGGCCTTTCTATCACTTCTGACTGATGACAATGAGAAATCTCACCCATGGTCTCCAGTTCTGGCTGTAGGTCAGTGGTATCAGCAGGTCACATAGCTATAGTATGTGGGAGACCAGGGTTCTAATCCTGCTTTGCCACCTTCTTACTATGTAACCTATTTATTTTGGCCACGACCATGCAAGCCTATTCCTTTTTCTTGTGGCTTCCTTCTTCTGCATCTCAATAATGTCATGGAGAATCCTTCTACTATATCTCCGAATAGGAGCTGGTATAGGTGGTAAGATGGCTAGTTATGGTGCTGGAGACCTTGGTTCAACTCCCAGTGCTGGCTCCATGGTATTTCTCAATGTCCCTGTTGGGTTTGAATGGTAGATGCACTATAGCTGTCTGTTGGGGCAGCTGGTTATGCAAAAATGCACTTTTTTTTGTTAGTTACGTTACAGCTTTTTCTCCCAGTGAGATTCTTAGGGGATTTGATCCCGGGTCTCCAGCATGAGAAGCAGAGCAGATCCCACCTGAGCTATCATGCTGCATATTAAAGGATGATACATATTGAAAACCATGACATCTATATTCTAGAGGATCGCTGCTCATAGCCCACGGGTTCCTGACCTGAGGAAGACTATTGGAGAAGCTAAAGAGCAGGATCTCCTAGGATTAAGGCCCTATTCCACAGAACGATTATCGGCAACGATCAGCCGACATTGTTCATGTCGGCTGATAGTTGAAGTCGTTTGTCTTTCAACATGTTGAAAGACAAACGACTTATACAGCAGCGATCTGCTGCCGCCGCTCCGTGCAATCAGCGATCACCCGGGCAGCCCCCCCGGCCCTCCCCCGCAGCTCCCCCGGCCCTCCCCCGGCCCTCCCCGACCCTCCCCCGCAGCTCCCCCAGCCCTCCCTGACCCTCCCTCCCAATCCCATGGGCACCTTGGTTGACGTTGCCCTCATGTAGAGGCTGTACCATGAAAAGCGTCCACACCACTTATGAAACCAGTGAGGCCTTGGATGGTCCCACAACCATCAGGGCATCTAGGGAGGATAATGATGGAACCTTCCATGCATTGTTTAGTAATGTCCTAGAAATATTTAGCAAGTCTGAGGAGTTAGGTTACGGATATCCTTGGTGGATCTTGTTCAACAATAGAGATGATCAAACATCGGAAAATCGTAGGTTCGATCAAACTCGAACATTCTCAAACCTGCCGCATTTGATTGCTGAAGCCTGCCCCACCTTTATAGTCTATGTGAAGAGAAAACTGTTTTTGGCTGGGTTCACACTGCGTTTTTGCAATCTGTTTAACTGATCCGTTTTTGTTTTTTTTTAACGGACCCAAAAATAGTTTCAGCAAAGTTTTTGTGTCCGTAAAAAAAAACTGATCCGTTTTTGCAATCCATTTTTTTTTTTAAACGGATGAAAAAAACGCAGTGTGAACCCAGCCTAACCCCATACTGCAGTATATGTTAGGCCACCATACAGCCAAAAGGTGATACGAAGAGCCTCTTACCTGCACCGACACATTGTAACAAACTGGAGAAAGACAGGAGGGAGAGGTTGTGACGTGTTTACAACCCAGACTGACAACACCAACAGGAATCTCAGAAAGATATAACCATGATGTCAATATGGGTTAAGTTATAATGTCTATGACCTGGCAGTATATAATATGTTTAAGCATTATAATATCTGATTCTGGGAAAGCTGGGTGGCTTCCATTAAATCCCCCACTACGTCATGCAGCATCTGATCTGGTGATCTGGACACTTCAGTTGTCACCCAGTTCCCCAGAGACAGATGATCAGCAATGATGATCTCTTCTTATTGTGACATTTGCAGGTAAGAGATAAACCACATCTATGTATATCACAATCCGGTCATACGGTTACAGTACAGGATCCTGCAGCTTGTCTTCTATAACAGAGGAGTCCGATGCTCAGAAGATATGTTCCGTGGGCTGACAGACCTGAGATTGACCCTAAGTTTCCTCCATTCTCAGGTCAGACAGTCCTGGGGACATCTCTCAGGTAGTGGCGGTCTGTGGAGCAGCGAGTGGATCAAGTTGAAGGCACAGGAGAGGGTTCTGGAAATGAAGGTAGAAGAGGATAGAGGTAAGCGGTCATTAAACCAAGGGACTGTGCAGGACTGGGGGTGAGAAGAGGTGATCTGGGACTGGGAAGGGGCACATCACATCTAATATTTACAAATAAAGTTCAGTTTTCCCCCTCAAAAACAGCACCACCCTTGTCCATGGCTGTATGTGGTATTACGGCTCACTCGCAGTACTAAATACAAAAGGTGCTTTTTCTGGAAAACAAGGCTTCCTCTCCCTTTAAAGGGGTACTCCAGTAAAAAATTAACTGGTATCACTAAGTTATACAGATTCCTAATTTACTTCTTTAAAAAATCTCCAGTCTTCCAGTACTTATCAGCTGCTGTATATTCTGCAGGAAGTGGTGTATTCTCTCCAGTCTGACACAGTGCTCTCTGCTGCCACCTCTGTCCATGTCAGGAACTGCCCAGAGCAGGAGAGGTTTTCTATGGGGATTTGCTGCTGCTCTGGACAGTTCCTGACATGGACAGAGGTGGCAGCAGAGAGCGCTGTGTCTGACTGGGAAGAAAACACCACTTCCTGCAGGACATACAGCAGCTGATATGTACCGGAAGACTGGAGATTTTTTAATACAAGTAATTACAAATCTCTGGCACCAGTTGATTTGAAAGATTTTTTTGTGTTTTTTTTTGTTTTTTTTTTTGCTGGAGTAGCCCTTTAATTCGATTTGTTTGAATGGGTACTTCATAAACTAAAAATCAATTTCTAATACATGGCTTTAAGTTATATTACTTTGAAAAAAAAACTTTATTAAAATAAATAAATTGTTTTTTTATTTACATATTCTGTGGCGCGGCCCCCTCCTCCGCTGCCACCGTTTGTGTAATGTACGTCCGGCAGTTCCCGAGATAGAAACTGAATTATGAAATATTCTGGATTATTTGACGGCCACAGACAAGTATATATGATACACTCACTTATAAGGATAGCGAATATAAAGTCGGCCGGTGTCCTGTAATCTAAATTACTTTTTGTTTTTAAAGACCAAAATGATAAAATAAAACAAAAAAGATTCAAACCATTTTCAGACATATTAATAATAAAAATCAATAAATCATTCAGGATTAAAAAAAAACAAAAACTTTTTACAATCCCTATTTTAAATTTTTTTGGGATTTATGTTTTAATGAACAGCTGGCAGCTTATAAAAAAAAGAAAGAGACGAAAAAAAAACACGATCTCTATCAGGTTTGTAATGATCTCCCCATCTTATATATCTATTGAACACATTTACAAAGTCTGTAAGACAAGTAGAGAATGTCTCTGCACTGAAAGATATGTAAAGACAGTAAAAAAAACACAGCACCACTCTTGTATTCAGTTTGGGTGTGGTATTGCAGCTCAGCTCTAATAAAGTGAATGGAGCGAGTTGTAACACTGCACACAACCTGAGGATGGGGGTGGTGCTGTTTTGAAAGAAAGCAACTATGTACAAAATAAAAGCATTACTATTATTATTATTATTTACCTTTATTTTAGGAATCTTTGCAAAATCATCTAATATTTTTCTGTAATAAAAGAATTGGCAGTGACTCATATATTATATACCCTGCAACTGAACAGTATAATGTTATTAGGGATGGTCCGAGCCTGCCGAGGTTCGGGTTCGTACGAATCCAAACGCTTGGCAATGATTCCCGCTGTCTGCCCGCTCCGTGGAGGACCGCCTGGAAAACTGGGATACAGCCATAGCCATAGGCTGTATCCCAGTTTTCCAGGCGGTCCTCTCGCTGTATCCGCCCGCTGCACGGAGCGGGCAGACATCGGGAATCTGATGCCGAGCGTTCGGGTTCATACGAACCCGAACCTTGGCAGGTTCGGACCATCCTTAAATGTTATCTATCTATCTATCTATCTCCTATCTATCTATCTATCTATCTATCTCCTATCTATCTATCTATCTCCTATCTATCTATCTCCTATCTATCTATCTCCTATCTATCTATCTATCTATCTATCTATCTATCTATCTATCTATCTCCTATCTATATATCTATCTATCTCCTAATCTATCTATCTATCTATCTATCTATCTATCTATCTATCTCCTATCTATCTATCTATCTTCTATCTATCTATCTATCTATCTATCTATCTATCTATCTATCTCTCTCCTATCTATCTCCTATCTATCTATCTATCTATCTATCTCCTATCTATCTCCTATCTATCTATCTATCTATCTATCTATCTCCTATCTATCTCCTATCTATCTATCTCCTATCTATCTATCTATCTATCTATCTATCTATCTATCTATCTATCTATCTCCTATCTATCTATCTCCTATCTATCTATCTATCTCCTATCCATCTATCTATCTATCTATCTATCTATCTATCTATCTATCTATCTATCTATCTATCTATCTCCTATCCATCTATCTATCTATCTATCTATCTATCTATCTATCTATCTATCTCCTATCTATCTATCTATCTCCTATCTATCTATCTATCTATCTATCTATCTATCTCTTATATATCATTTATCTATCTATTTATCCTTCTCTTATATGGGCCATTCCATCCAAACTGAACCTTTCGTAACACCTAGTTAAACCTAGTAAAACTGCAATTTAAACACTAAAGTTATAAATATACATTAATGCCCCTATTCCACCGGTCGTTAAGAGGAGCAAATGAGCGCTCTCAGCGCTCGTTTGCTCCTCGTTCCCCGCTCGCTGCTGCCGCTATTCAACGCGGCTGCAGCGAGCGGGTGAGTGCAGGTGGGGCGGCGGGGAGCTGCGGGGGGGCTGCCCGGGGGATCGCTGATCGTCCGGGCAGCCCATAGTATATAGCAGCGTCTGCTGCCGACGCTCCTATTCAACGGAGCGACGGCAGCAGATCGCTGCTATATCAGTCGCTTGTTTTTCAACATGCTGAAAAACAAGAGACTGCAACGATCAGCCGACATAAACGATGTCGGCTGATCGTTGCACTATATTCCACGGGACGATTATCGTCCGTAGCAGCCGATATCAGCCGAATACGAACGACATTCGTTCTGTGGAATAGGGCCTTAAGAGTCTTAATGTATATTTATAACTTTTGTGGTTAAATTGCTTTTTTTTAAATTAGCTGTTAAAAAAAAGTTTAACTAGGTGTTACGGGAGGTTCAGTTTGGATGGAACGGCCTTTTTCTTATCTATCTCTAGATAGGAAAGGCTGCAGCGCTCCAGTAGTGTAAATGTAAGGGTGTACATAATATAAGCCTGATATAATATAAATTATTATTTTTGTTATAACAATTTTTGGGGTAAGAGTTAAAACAAAAACCCTGCACAGTCTTAAGGGGCATCAGCTCTACTAGAGAACAAAAATTACAGTAAGATTATTTGCATACTACGAAATGCGCGCGCAGCCATCGCTTGAAGTTCTGCCCGTCCCATAGACTCAATGATATTCGCCGGCTAATTCTGCCACATGTCAATTGTTTGGGCGGACAGTGGAATTCGGCGGCGAATACCATCGAGTCTATGGGACGGGCAGAACTTAAAGCGGAGGGTGCACAGCACAGTTTGAAGTCTCCGCACGTATTCTGTAGTGGGAACATACCCTTATGGTGAAGCGCTCTGTTATCTCCACAATACCTGGTCTCATCTGGTCAGTCATAGTAGACGTCATGTGCCGTATACCTGGTGTCATCTGGTCAGTCATAGTAGATGTCATGTGCCGTATACCTGGTGTCATCTGGTCAGTCATAGTAGATGTCATGTGCCGTATACCTGGTGTCATCTGGTCAGTCATAGTAGACGTCATGTGCCGTATACCTGGTGTCATCTGGTCAGTCATAGTAGGCGTCACGTGGCGTATACCTAGTGTCATCTGGTCAGTCATAGTAGGCGTCATGTGCCGTATACCTGGTGTCATCTGGTCAGTCATAGTAGGCGTCATGTGCCGTATACCTGGTGTCATCTGGTCAGTCATAGTAGTCGTCATGTGCCGTATACCTGATCTCATCTGGTCAGTCATAGTAGACGTCATGTGCCGTATACCTAGTCTCATCTGGTCAGTCATAGTAGGCGTCATGTGCCGTATACCTGGTGTCATCTGGTCAGTCATAGTAGTCGTCATGTGCCGTATACCTGATCTCATCTGGTCAGTCATAGTAGGCGTCATGTGCAGTATACCTGGTGTCATCTGGTCAGTCATAGTAGATGTCATGTGCCGTATACCTGGTGTCATCTGGTCAGTCATAGTAGGCGTCATGTGCCGTATACCTAGTGTCATCTGGTCAGTCATAGTAGGCGTCATGTGCCGTATACCTGGTGTCATCTGGTCAGTCATAGTAGGCGTCATGTGCAGTATACCTGGTGTCATCTGGTCAGTCATAGTAGGCGTCATGTGCCGTATACCTGGTGTCATCTGGTCAGTCATAGTAGACGTCATGTGCCGTATACCTGGTGTCATCTGGTCAGTCATAGTAGTCGTCATGTGCCGTATACCTGGTGTCATCTGGTCAGTCATAGTAGACGTCATGTGCCGTATACCTGGTCTCATCTGGTCAGTCATAGTAGGCGTCATGTGCCGTATACCTGGTGTCATCTGGTCAGTCATAGTAGACGTCATGTGCCGTATACCTGGTGTCATCTGGTCAGTCATAGTAGGCGTCATGTGCTGTATACCTGGTGTCATCTGGTCAGTCATAGTAGGCGTCATGTGCAGTATACCTGGTGTCATCTGGTCAGTCATAGTAGGCGTCATGTGAACAGATTCAAAGAAGAGTAACAACCCTTGGTCCATACCCGGCCGCCATTACCCATGGGCCACCCATCACTATGCAGCCTAGGTGACCTTGTATTATTTAGTAGGGCATAAGCTGCATACATGTACAGTGAGGAGGGGGGAGCGGCATTGTACCTGTTCTTACATCCCCAAACTTATATCCCAGACCCCTAAACTTTACTGTAATAAATCTGTCGCAAATTCACAAAAAGTTAACAAGGCGCCATTTTCACCTCCAGTATTCATTTCCCCCCACACTAGGTGGGCACACCTTACCTAATATTTTGCTGGACCACCTGTTATATAGGATTGTCTAGGCGGGACACAATTGTAACAAACACTCAGCTGTGAGAAGTTCTACATGGGTAAAGATTCTCAGAGATCACGGACGGTGAGGAAGACAACGTGTGGCACAAGGTATATCAGAAAGTCCTATGTCCAGCCGTTCTTTGTGCGTCCCAAGTCTTCAGCTACTGTAGAACTACAACTCCCAGCAAAGACTGTCCGGGCGTGCTGAGGGTTGTACTTTCACAACATGAAGAACGCTCTATTCTATGAAGTTCCTCAACAACAGCAAAGTCTGAACTTATAAAGTTTACAGAAACAAGTGTATATATATATATATATATATATATATATATATATATATATATATATATATATACACATACACATACACTGAAGCTGAATATATACCCCACTGGGGTACAGAGGTGTAGATTTATGTATAAACCCATTGTGCAGCGATATGGGGGGGGGGGTCACTTACCTGGCAGGTGCACTACAGGTCCCATCCTCACTATATAAGATCACAGTTCAGACAGAACTTATACTCGCACCCCCATCCCCACCCGAGCCTGGGTGCCGTATCATTGGCTACTACCAGGCCTGCCTGTCACTGCTTCCTGTCTATGGTCGGGGTGGGGTTTCCTGTCAACTGGACAGAGCCAGCAGCCGAGGTCCTACCTGTTACGTCTCTTAGGGTGCAGACTGACCCCCATCTCAATGTTACGGTTGTAGGAACCTGTGTGACACATAGTAGTAGTAATGTGTGGTACGAAGGTCCCAATATGTGGTTTTACATAGGACTGCAGGTAAAACTAATGCATCATCTCCGTGCACTCACACACTTTATTATGCACTCTATTACATCTGCTGGCGCTCAGGCTTGGGGCGTAACATTGGCTACCATTTCTGTCTAGTGCTGCAGGGTTATATGGATGCTGGGGTCACTCCAATGGGACCCTCAATTTACATGCCCCCTATTATATCCATACTAGAACTCCCATTCCATACACGTCATTCGAGGTGAAAACCCATCACATGAGTTCCTAGACTATTTATCCAAGTTACCCAATGTTACCTGCACAGACCAGAGCAAAGACTGCAGCAGAATCCTTACCTGCAGGGCGGCGCTCTATCCCGGGCTCCTGGCATATGTCCCTCTCAGGCAGGGTGGTCACTATACAAATATACAGAGGTCACCTCTGAGCTGCAGGCTGACGTCTAACACACTGCAGATCTACAACACCAGCGGCATCGGGGGGCTGGGATACTGACGGCTAATCAAGAATTATACAAATGTCTTCTATTTAAATAGGTGGCAGTGGAAAGGTCAGCGCAGAAGGTGTCACCACTGTGCGGAAGTGTCACTGTGGTCTAATGCAACCACTGTCACCTACACAGTACGGACCTCCACACTGCCAGCTGTATTCTGACCCACACTGCACAGACCCCCAACACTGGCAGCTCTACTGCCCCCCCTCCCCCCCCACTGCACAGACCCCCAACACTGCCAGCTCTACTGCCCCCCCACTGCACAGACCCCTCATTGTCAGCTCTACTGCCCCACACTGTGCAGACCCCCAAAACTGCCAGCTCTACTGCCCCCCCAACATTGCACAGACCCCCCAACACTGCCAGCTCTACTGTCACCCACACTGCACAGACCCCCAACACTGCCAGCTCTACTGCCCCCACACTGCACAGACCCCCCCAACACTGCCAGCTCTACTGCCCCCCCCCCAGCACAGACCCCCCAACACTGCCGGCTATACTGCCCCCCCACCCCACTGCACAGACCCCCCAACACTGCCGGCTCTACTGCCCCCACACTGCACAGACCCCCCAACACTGCCGGCTCTACTGCCCCCCCACCCCACTGCACAGACCCCCAACACTGCCAGCTCTACTGTCACCCACACTGCACAGACCCCCAACACTGCCAGCTCTACTGCCCCCACACTGCACAGACCCCCAACACTGCCAGCTCTAATGCCCCTTCACACTGCACAGACCCCCAACACTGCCAGCTCTACTGCCCCCACACTGCACAGACCCCCAACACTGCCAGCTCTACTGCCCCCACACTGCACAGACCCCCCCAACACTGCCAGCTCTACTGCCCCCCCCCCAGCACAGACCCCCCAACACTGCCGGCTCTACTGCCCCCCCCACCCCACTGCACAGACCCCCCCAACACTGCCGGCTCTACTGCCCCCACACTGCACAGACCCCCAACACTGCCAGCTCTACTGTCACCCACACTGCACAGACCCCCCAACACTGCCAGCTCTACTGCCCCCCCACACTGCACAGACCCCCAACACTGCCAGCTCTACTGCCCCCCACTGTACAGACCCCCCCATGCACAGACCCCCAACACTGCCAGCTCTACTGCCCCACACACACACTGCACAGACCCCCCACACTGCCAGCTCTACTGTCACCCACACTGCAGCTCTATTGTCCCCCACACTGTACAGACCCCCAACACTGCCAGCTCTACTGCCCCCCCACTGCACAGACCCCAACACTGCCAGCTCTACTGCCCCCCCCCACTTTAGACCTCCAACACTGCCAGCCTTACTGCCCCCACACTGCACAGAACCCCAGCACTGCCAGCTCTACTGCCCCCCCACACACACTGCACAGACCCCCCACACTGCCAGCTCTACTGTCACCCACACAGCAACTCTACTGTCCCCCACACTGCAGCTCCACGGCCCCCCACTGTACAGACCCCCAACACTGCCAGCTCTACTGCCCCCCCCCACTGCACAGACCCCCAACACTGCCAGCTCTACTGCCCCCCACACACACTGCACAGACCCCCAACACTGCAGCTCTAACGCCACCCACACTGCAGCTCTACCATCAACAACACTGCACAGACCCCCAGCACTGCAGCTCTACTGCCACCCACACTCACAGACCCCCAACACTGCAGCTCTACCATCCCCCACCCTGCACAGACCCCCAAAACTGCAGCTCTACTGCCACCCACACTGCCAGGTCCATTGTGACCCACAGTGCATAAACCCATCACTGCCCTCCACACTGCACAGTCCTGATGCTGCGAGCTCTGCTACCACCCACACACTTCCTGCATACTGACAGCTTCACCATCACTGCACTGGCCACATACTGACATCTCTCACAATCATCACACACATCACACAGGTTTGTCGGTTCATTTTTTTTTTATTACTTAAAAAATAGGATTTAGTCCACAGTAAGTAACAATGACGAGAAGTAGTAGAGAAGACCTATCAGACGGGATCGTCCTCATCGCTCCAATCTGCCGGGGCGTCTGTCCCAAAATACCGATCCCCAAAATTCCCTGCACAGAAAGAAGGAGCGTTATTTGGGTCCCAGGACGGTGGGATCTTACATAAATATGTCAACTGCTATTTTCTAGGGACCCCACTATACCAAGAATGGGGGTGACAGAGAAGAGGCCATGTCTGTGGCATGCTGAAAGAGTAGTAGATGCTTGGAGGAAACTTCCAGCAGATGCGGTAGGTAAATCTACAGTAAGTGAATGTAAACCTGCCTGGTATATACATATATCTATCTCAGGGGTGGGGACCCTTGTCTCTATAGCTGTTGCAAAACTACGACTCCCATCATGCCTGGACAGCCAAAGCTAAAGCTTTGTCTGTCCAGGCATGATAGGAGTTGTAGTTTTGCAGCTGGAAGGCCGAAGGTTCTTTACCCAAGCTCTATCCTAAAATAATAATATAAGGACAGACTAGACGGACCAGAGGGTCTTATCACACAATGATTTTACAGGACGTACCAATCCCAGGGATGATCCGGAACATGTCATTGACCTTCTTGTCCACTGCTGTGGTGAGGATCCGTACACGGGGGAAGGCATAGGCCACGGAGTGCACCCCCAGCTCCGCCATGAGCAGGGACAGCAGGAAGATCTTGTCCTCTGGAACCTCATGATCCTGTCAGGGATGAAAAAGGATGGAAAGACTGAGATAGGAGGGAAAGACTGTATGACAGTATTATGTTACATCACCTGTCACTGACCAGCAGCACACGGACCGCCATCATGGCTGCCGCTCCAGTGGACACTGTGCAGTCCATCAGGATAACATGGTCCTCGCTGATATCCTTCGGGAGTCGCAGATAATGGAGCTGAGGGAGAAGAAACAACTCAATGACTCAATTCTATCCTTACCATGACAGATCAACCCCACAGGACAGAGCAGTCCCTTGACCTCTCACCTCTGGTTCCCCGGTGCTGGGGTTGGTCTGGATGAGAATGGTCCCAATCCTCACATCCTTACATACGGCTCTCAGGGCAGGTTCCATGGTCTCTCCAGCTCTCAGTATAGAAACTCCGGTTATCTGCACCAAAATGGGATAACACAGGTACAGATAATGTGCACGAGCTGGAACTACCCGCTAAATATAAGATGGAGGTATGAGGGCACCTAAAGGGTCAATGACGGCTGCTTATGCTCCAAGTCAACAGGCGAATGTCGTCATATTAGGCTGTAATTCTGCTACTGCAATGGTTCAGCATCACTGGTGCCGCCACATGATATAAGAATCAGGCTCATCCCCCCAGTAACCATTGTCCTCAGTACTCACCCGCTTGCCGTCGTATGTCCGTCCATGGTAGTCATGACCTTGTGGGGTCTGCACAGTGCAGCTCTATGGAAAAAAGAAAACAGGCTACGTTCACCCAGCGTCCTAGTGACCATGTTCAGCATATACTCCATTACAGCTCTGTCCATAGATGCTAAGCATAGCCACTGACCCCCAATGACCTGACTAGGGCTGAAATATTGACCCGTTGGCCGGGCGGTGATCGATATTTTTGTATTTGCCATATAGGATGGCACAGAAGATGCTCTCGTATACAGCAGACCACTGCAAAAGCGATGTATGTTATATGGCCGACATATGCCGCTGTGAATGGCTATGGTATATGTGAGAGAAATAGGTCAGGTATACATGTGGGGACACTTACAATGTATATCTCCTATGTATAGTAACGCAGTGTGAACATTAAGGTCTTAATTTCAGATTTACTGCAATAATAAAATACATAGACATAGAGGCATCATGGCGAAAAAAAAAAAATCTTTCAAATCAACTGATGCCAGAGATTTGTAACTTACTTCTATTAAAAAATGTCAAGTCTTCCAGTACTTATCAGCTGCTGTATGTCCTGCAGGAAGTGGTGTATTCTCTCCAGTCTGACACAGAGCTCTCTGCTGGACTGTCCAGAGCAGGAGAGGTTTTCTATGAGGATTTGCTGCTGCTCTGGACAGTTCCTGACATGGACAGAGGTGGCAGCAGAGAGCACTGTGTCAGGCTGGAAAGAATACACCACGTCCTGCAGGACATACAGCGGCTGATAAGTAGTGGAAGACTGGAGATTTTTAAATAGAAATATATTACAAATCTGTATAATTTTCTGATCCCAGTTGATGGTACCCCTTTAAGTCATTTTGTTGCATTCCCTTAGCAGCTGCTTGGCTCACCACTGCAGAAGGACACAAGGTGAAGGGGGAGGCATGATCCCTATGTAATTGTATTCTGTACATTCTCCACCGTTTACTTACCCTGAATGGCAGAAAGGAAAGCGCATGTTCTATCAGGAGTCTCATCAGCCGGCGAGAATAGAAGATGAACTCATCCCGGCTCGTTTCCTTGTTTCTAAAAAAGATAGAAAGCACTGGTGAGATACGCCTTTTCCAATCTACGCCTGGTATGGCCTTGATGGGCGTCCTGAGAAGAGAAGGTAATCCGGGATACTGGGCAGCAGACGCATACGTGTCACCCACCTTATAATTGTGTGCATGACGCTTACTTGAGGAGTCTCCTTCAAGACGCACAGTGTCCTGGGCAGCGGCTGTGACTGATGGGCAGAGGCCAGGGCGGCCCTAGTGTCAGAAGAGGAGATACAATGAGATGGGGGACACCTGGCATTCTACCTGCCCATGCTGTGTGTATTAGTGCCAAGCCTACCATCCCCCAGTGCCAAGCAAGCCACCCCCTAGTAGGCAACACACTCCAGAATACAAGCAAGGCCCTATCGCTTACATGACCAATTAACTGTCTACAGCCAACAATATGGTCCTACAGATAGTCTGGGAACTGGGCGTCTATTAAGGATTAAAGAGGCACGTTTCTTTCAAATCAACTGGTTTCAGAAAGTTATATAGATTTATAATTTACTTCTAATTAAAAATCTCCAGTCTTTCCATACTTATCAGCTGCTGTAGGTCCTGCAGGAAGTGGTGATTCTTTCCAGTCTGACACAGTGCTCTCCGCTGCCACCTCTGTCCATGTCAGGTACTGTCCAGAGCAGGAGCGGTTTTCTATGGGGATTTGTTGCTGCTCTGGACAGTTCCTGACATGGACAGAGGTGGCAGCAGAGAGCACTGTGTCAGACTGGAGAGAATACAACACTTCCTGCAGGACATACAGCAGCTGATAAGTACTGAAAGACTTGAGATTTTTAAATAGAAGTAAATTACAAATCTATATAACTTAATGAAACCAGTTGATTTGAAAGAAAAAGATTTTAGCTGGAGTACCCTTTTAATTCAGCTCAAGGATCATTTTTTTGCAGCGTTTCGTTCCTCTTCCCACCTAACATGGCAGCTACACAGGTGACACGGATTGTATTAAAGTTGCAGTTCCCTCCGAATGAGCCTACCAGGTATTTCCCCTGTATTTATACAGAGGCAATATAGCAGCTACTGTGAAAGGATTTCTGCCTACTATGGATAACGACTGACACTAAGTGTACGGATTACATCCATAATATAAACTTGCTGCATAACTACAACTACCAGCATGCCCTGAAGCATGCTGGTTGTTGTAGTTCTGCAACAGTTGGTGAGACTGATGCTGGGGAACACTACTCTACCAAGCAATGCGGAAGACAGGTCTTATCTAATGGCAACTACGGAGTTAATGTTCCACATAACATATAACACATACATAAAGTGTAGGGTCACCTTTGGACATTGTGTTACGATTCTGCATCTAACCTGGACGCAAGCGGGAAGAAGCCGACACATCCAAATCAACCGATATCAGAAAGTTATATAGATTTGTAGATAACTTCTATTTAAAAATCTCCAGTCTTCCAGTACTTATCAGCTGCTGTATGTCCTGCAGGAAGTGGTGTATTCTCTCCAGTCTGACACAGGGCTCTATGCGGCCTCCTCTCTCCATGTCAGGAACTGTCCAGAGCAGCAGCAAATCCCCATAGAAAACCTCTCCTGCTCTGGACAGTTCCGGACATGGACAGAGGAGGCAGCAGAGATCACTGTGTCAGACTGGAGAGAATACACCACTTCCTGCAAAACATGCAGCAGTTGATAAGTACTGGAAGACAAGTAATTAAAAATTCTGTATAACTTTCTGACACCAGTTGATTTGAAAGAAAACGTTTTTCACCGGAGTACCCCTTTAACACTCTCAGCTTGGTTATGTATGCGTGCACTCTGCCTAGATAGAAGGGTGAAAGCTGCTGGCAGACGTCTTCTTTGGCGGCTTATATTCCTGAGAACAGACGGAATGCACATGCTGACACCTAACATGAGCCATCTCCTTCCACAGGGATGCATATTGCATGTATATACAGTCTATATTTAAGGGGGTATTCCCATCTAACAAAGTGAAGGTATACTGCCAGGACATGCCATCACTATATACTGCTAGGACATGCCATCACTATATACTGCTAGGACATGCCATCACTATATACTGCTAGGACATGCCATCACTATATACTGCTAGGACATGCCATCACTATATACTGGTAGGACATGCCATCACTATATACTGCTAGGACATGCCATCACTATATACTGCTAGGACATGCCATCACTATATACTGGTGTGGGGTTCTGCACAGGTTTGGATACAGACACTGAACCAGCAGGGGAGATGTGTTATAGGAGCTCAGCATGTCTGGATGAAGGTTCTGGATCTGTTCCAGCTCTAGACCGGTACAAGACACCCAAGGCGAACTCCCTGGACCCAGTGAGTGGATGTGGATGTAAAGGTGATCCTACACGTCACAGACACTGGAAATAAAAATCACAAGAGGCAGACATGCTAGTGGGTTACAGCAGGGGTCACATCTCCGGCCTGCACACACACACAGAACAAGGCGGGTTAATGGAGGTGAAGGCACACGCAGCTTGAAGACGGATCTCACATGTCCCAGCGGAGCTTCCTCTGCCCAGAATACACACAGGGATGAGGGAGAGGATGAGCAGAGAAGGGAGTCACACATGGAAGGGAAAAAGGAAAGCAACCGGCCATAAGGAATGATGTTCTGGATGATTCCATACATAGCAGCTCACCACATTGTGTGTATGAAGGCTTACGGAGGTGGCTGGGGGACCCTCAGCATGGCCGCCACTAGGCCTGAAGACGTCTGACTTACAGGAAATGGTCCGAATGGTGGCCCGTGTATCTAAGCCACCAGGTACTATACAGCCTCCTAACATCCTCCCCCATGTGAAGCAATTAAATTCTATTATATAATATTCTACAGGGACGGTGTGCTGCTGAGCTGAAGTATGTAACCCTATGTGTGATACCTGTGTATCTAAGCCACCATGTATTATAAAGCCTCCTAACATCCCCACCATAGGAGTTAACTGAATTATATTATATAATATTCTACAGGGACGGTGTGCTGCTAAGCTAAAGTATGTATTCCTGTGTGTGATACCTGTGTATCTAAGCCACCATGTACTATAGAGCCTCCTAACATCCCCACCATATGAGGTAACTGAATTATATTATATAATAATCTACAGGGACGGTGTGCTGCTGAGCTGAAGTATGTAATCCTGTGTGTGATACCAGTGTATCTAAGCCACCATGTACTATAGAGCCTCCTAACATCCCCACCATGTGAGGTAACTGAATTATATCACATAATAATCTACAGGGACGGTGTGCTGCTGAGCTGATGTAAGCCTATGTGTGATACCTGTGTATCTAAGCCACCATGTACTATAGAGCCTCCTAACATCCCCACCATATGAGGTAACTGAATTATATTATATAATAATCTACAGGGACGGTGTGCTGCTGAGCTGAAGTATGTAACCCTATGTGTGATACCTGTGTATCTAAGCCACCATGTACTATAGAGCCTCCTAACATCCCCACCATGTGAGGTAACTGAATTATATTATATAATAATCTACAGGGATGGTGTGCTGCTGAGCTGATGTATGTGATTCTATGTGTGATACCTGTGTATCTAAGCCACAGTGTATTATACAGTCTCCTAACATCTCCATCATGTAAGGTAACTGAATTATACTATACAATAATCTACAGGGACAGATACCTGTGTATCTAAGCCTATCGTGACTGATGTGGTCTGCTAAGTCATTTATCCGATCCAATCCTGTCTACTGATCTGTAGTCTATTACGTCTGATGCTGTCTCCTGAGTTAGTGTATCTAAGCCTCATGGTCATTAAATGTAAACCCCCATCATGTACAATACTGTGTTGTTGAGCCACTGTATTGTGATATCATGTGATAACGCCTGCAGAGCTGCTGTATCTAATCCCATCATGTGTGATACTGATGAGCTGCATATGCGAGCATTGTGCCCGATGATGTCTTCTCAGTTAGTGTATCTAAGCTTGTTATGCATGTTACTGCCTGTGTAGACAGACTGTTTACAAAGTCCTTGTATCTAAGCCTCTGATAAGTTGTACTGTGTAAAGCCGATGTATCTAAGACTATTATGTGACACTATCTATTGAGCCCTTGTATCTAAGCCTTGGCCTCCGATATGTTGTACTGTGCTGGGCCGGTGTATCTAAGCCTATTATGTGACACTATCTACTGAGCCCTTGTACCTAAGCTTCTGATAAGTTGTACTGTGCTAGGCCGGTGTACCATCAGTGACCATAGATATATATGCCCTGTGCTCATACAGTATACAGTTGTTGTACTCAGACTCATAATAAATTATATATATATATATATATATATATATATATATATATATATATACACACCCTGACAGTATACGGTTGTTCTGTTCCTCTGTGGGGTTTGGAGAGATAGCTATCCGGATACCAGATAGAAGTGATGTCTGTATATAGCGGCGTGGGGGTGGGGTGGTAGTGCAGTGTCCAGGCCGCGGGGCCTCGCTCACAGGGGTGACAGGAAGCTTCCGGTGTTGTTTGCGGGGGAGAGAGAAACGATGAGAGGAAGAAGTGTGGGCAGCTTCCTGCTCTCACCGCCCGGCCTGACCAACAGTGGAAAAATACCCCTCCACCCCCTCCTGAGACCACCGAGATATGGGAGGGGTAGACGAGACATTCATTGTGTCAGGGAGGGACGGACGCACGTGAAAGACGCCACAATGTCACTGACTTTTACTAGGCAGGTGGTTGGTTAGACCATGTGTAAACCACTATGTATGGCGTCCTCCGGCCGTCTATAACACAGGCTCAGATGGCGGGAGGCGTCACGTCTCTGCTGGCAGCACAGCGTCAGCCCTCTGTCTACACCACAATACATGTGAGAAGGTATACGCCAGATACATAGTACTGTATGCATCTGCATGACTACACTGTAATATAAGTATGGTAGGACCAGGGCCGGCCTTTGGGGTGTGCGACCTGTGCGGTTGCACAGGGCGCATCACTCCTGGCCAGCTGGGGGGGCGCTCTGGCAGACAGCTGCACACACAACTGGTCTGGCAGACAGACGTTCTATCTGTCTGCCAGAGCGCCCCCCTAGCTGTCCGCTCATCCTCAGAGCACAGTGGTTGTTTTGGGGCGCTCCTAAAGCCCCGCCTCCCGTCGATAAGCCCCGCCCCCGGCGTGTACCGCGAATACGGACTCTCTCCTTGCAGAGTGCACTCTCCTTGCAGTGTGGCCATGACATTATCTGGGTCCCCCTCACCATGTCATCCTCTGTGCCTCCTCCTGTCTCCTTCCAGCCCCCCATCAGTATCTCCACCTTACCGACCTCCATAGTGTTATGTGGACACTGATGTGGTTGGGGATCTCAGACATTAGGAGGATTGTACAGCATTAGAGAAACATGGCTGCTTTCCTCCAGCACACAGCGCCACCCCTGTGCATAGGTGACACCCGATATTGCAGCTCTCTCCAGTCTCTTCTCTGGGGCTGAGCTGCAATACCACAAACAACATGGAGCGGTGCTGTTTTATTTTTAAGCAAATTAAATGAAATCCTGTGATGTTTCTCACAGCTGAGGGTTTTCTACGAGTACGTGTACTCTATTCCCTGACAGACAGCAGAGATACTGGAAAGAACTGCAACTATTAGAGATTCCAGAACTTTTCATACAATAATCCCTTTAATTCCCCTCTGACCTCGGGAGTCTCTGCCGCAGTCACTCGTGACCTCTCGGTGACTCTCCATTTAAATTAAAAATTTAACGTTAATCTCTGTCAGTGTGGAGTCATCTTCCTGTACGGCGGTGGCGGCTCCCAGGAGCTGAGGTACCGAGTAGCTAGGACGTTTTCCCGAGGAGCCAGGAGGGGGCGATACTGAGAGCTCACTGATTGGTCACCAGGAGCGGCAATCTCCAAGGCCTGATGATAGACATGGAGGTCACACAGTGCTGTTGCTAGGTTACGGGCTCTCTGTGTTATGGCGGGAGTCTGTGCGCCATGTTATCCTGTATGTGCTGAAGCCGCAACTTGTCTGCTGTGGTGCGGATACAGTATCTTATACTCAGTATGATGGAGGTCACCCAGCTTTCCCAGCATCTTATACTCAGTATGATGTGGTTACCCAGCTTTCCCAGTATCTTATACTCAGTATGATGTGGTCACCCAGCTTTCCCAGTATCTTGTAGTAAGTATCATGGAGGTCACCAGGTTTCCAGTATCTTTTTGTCAGTATGATAGAGGTCACCCAGCTTTCCTAGCATCTTGTAGTAAGTATGATGGAGGTCACCCAGCTTTCCTAGCATCTTGTAGTAAGTATGATGGAGGTCACCCAGCTTTTCCAGCATCCTAGTCAGTATGATGAAGGTCACCCAGCTTTCCTAGCATCTTGTCGTAAGTATGATGGAGGTCACCCAGCTTTCCCAGTATCTTGTAGTCAGTATAATAGAGGTCACCCAGCTTTCCCAGTATCTTGTAGTCAGTATAATAGAGGTCACCCAGCTTTCCCACCATCTTATACTAAGTATGATGGAAGTCACCTAGCTTTCCCAGTATCTTGTAGTAAGTATGATGGAGGTCACCCAGCTTTCCTAGTATCTTATACTCAGTATGATGGAGGTCACCAGGTTTCCAGTATCTTTTCGTCAGTATGATAGAGGTCACCCAGCTTTCCTAGCATCTTGTCGTAAGTATGATGGAGGTCACCCAGCTTTCCTAGTATCTTATACTCAGTATGATGGAGGTCACCCAGCTTTCCAGCATCTTGTAGTCAGTATGATAGAGGTCACACAGCTTTCCAGCATCTTGTAGTCAGTATGATAGAGGTCACACAGCTTTCCAGCATCTTGTAGTCAGTATGATGGAGGTCACCCAGCTTTTCCAGCATCCTATAGTCAGTATGATGGTCACCCAGCTTTCCTAGCATCTTGTAGTAAGTATGATGGAGGTCACCAGCTTTTCTTGTATCTTATACTCCGTATGATGGAGGTCACCCAGCTTTCCTAGTATCTTACACTGAGTATGATGGAGGTCACCCAGCTTTCCAGCATCTTGTAGTCAGTATGAGAGAGGTCAAAACAGCTTTCCTAGCATCTTGTATAGTAGGCAGTATAATGGAGGTCACCCAGCTTTCCCAACATCTTGTATAGTACTCAGTATGATAGAGGTCACCCAGCTAGATAGATACTGTAGATTGATAGGTAGATACCTAGATAGATAGATATAGAGATACAAAGAGAGATAGATAGTCTATGTTACTATTGGGGATATCAACAGGGGGGGGGGCGCCAAAAGAAAGTTTTGCACTGGGCGCCATCTACCCTAAGGCCGGCCCTGGGTAGGACACACCTATAGCAGACACTGGCTGCATCCACATGGATACATGGAGCGTATGTGCCCAGAGCGTTCCTGATGCCTATGCTGAACATGTTCCCAAAATGAAGTGTGAACAGAGCTGTAGCACGGGGCTCAACACCTAAGTTACTGAAGGCAGAGTGGGTGTCAGACAGCACATCCCTATCAACTAGTCCGGGACGTGGGGGGAAACTTTGGGCCTCCAGCTGCTGCAAAACTACAACTCCCACCGCTTCTTGCTGTCCAGGCATGATGGGAGTTGTAGTTTTGCAACAGCTGGAGGGCCAAAGGTTCCCCATCCATGGATTAGAACAACACAACCCTATCCTCTAGCAGAAGCTGTGATATAGCACTCTTCAGGGAGTGTGACATGGCTGCACACTCGTCATACACAGCACCACCTTTCTTTTGGTTCATGAGCTAGGGTAGTGCTCGCTCGCACCTTTCCTCTTAGTGCCACGGCCCTATTTCTACTCAAAACGTAAAGGGGCTATCCAGCGTTGGAATAACAAGGCCACTTTCTTCCAGAGACAGCACAACTTTTGTCTCTAGTTTTTGTGCAGGTTTTGTAACTCAGTTCCATAGAAGTGAATGGAGCTTAACTGCAAACCACACCTGACCTGGAGCGGTGCTGCTTCTGGAAGAAAGTAGCCATGTTCTTCTAACGCTGGATAATGCCGTCCGGTAACCATCTCCTTCAATCGATGTTATTGCAGGTAACCTCAGTACTGTGGCTATTGGCAAAGACCTGCGGAATCAAAGACAGACTGGTTGCTAGGGAAGAATCCGTATACCTACAATGGTTGTTATGGGGTGTTTCCATAAGAACATCACTGACAGATATGACTGGAAGGGATTGGCAATGTGCTGTCGATTACATTATAAACTAGCACTCAAAGGAATACTCATCGCTATATTTAGTATAAAGTAATTTTTTTAATGCCTTCATATTGTTTCTGCATCTTCTATATATGAGGCCAAGGCTAGTGTAAAAAAAAAAATTTGATGCAGAAACAATATGAAGGCATTAAAAACAACAGAATATCTATCTATCTATCTATCTATCTATCTATCTATCTATCTATCTATCCTCCTCCTATCTCCTATCTATCTCCTATCTATCTATCTATCTATCTATCTATCTATCTATCTATCTATCTATCTATCTATCTATCTATCTCTATCTCTCTATATAACCTAACCCTGTCATTATGGAACCTGTGACATGTACCATTCAGTATACGGATGGCGAGATTCTCAGAATTAGATATATTTCCACAGGAAGAGCTGACCGACACTGACAGAGCAGCAACCAGCAAACGTCTGTGGGTCTCTTACCTGACACTGATCTCCCTCTGCAGCAATGGGACAGACATACAGACAGGGTGATGAAGAGGACACAGATAGACAGACACAAAGAGCGGCTAGTGGGAGCACCGATGACCCTCCGCAGGGCACCCCCTCATATACTGACAGCAGACAGGGATTCCTGGGGGGCTTGGTACATCCCCCATATACCCCTTGTTAACTACAAGGACTAAACTCCCCCACACGCATCTATGTAATGCTGCCTGCTTTCAGTGACTATGCCTCTCTTACAGGTTAGCAGCCATGTAATGCAAGAAC
The DNA here is from genome assembly GCF_027789765.1 of Dendropsophus ebraccatus. Taxonomy (NCBI): domain Eukaryota; kingdom Metazoa; phylum Chordata; class Amphibia; order Anura; family Hylidae; genus Dendropsophus; species Dendropsophus ebraccatus. Next base: position 9,047,759 of record NC_091467.1, read on the forward strand.
GGAGGGGATGTACTAGTCCTATGCCAGGTTTCCACCACCCAGACACTATACTCTGTTATTCTCCCACCCCAGACACACTAATCCTATAACAGAAATGTACATCCCATATTGTCACTTTGAGTGGGTATTCCCACCTTAGAACAGGAGATATGTCTGTGATCTATGGTGAGAACACCCCTTTAAGTGCCATGATTGCCCTGGCCTTGACCTGTGAGGACACTGTTCTGCTCTGACACCGACATTGTGTCTCGACTTTCACTCACCTCCTCCAGCTGGCTATGGACATGCTGTACAATCAAATCGATGGCCACTGTATTACCGCTACCTGAAAGATATGGGAAAAGCTCATGGTTACCCCATTTTAGTCATGTTCACACACGTCAGACTTAACACCTTTTCTGCACTTCATCAAAGACAATATGTGGCCCAAGCATCTGACTGGATTCTCTAAAACTCTGTTCACATGCAATGAAAAATTTCATCCAAACTTAAAGGGGTAGTTCACCAATATTCTTTTTTTCTTTCAAATAAACTGGTGCCAGAAAGTGCCAGAGATTAGTAATTTATTTTTATTAAAAAAAAAACTCCAGTCTTCCAGTACTTATCAGCAGCTGGATGTCCTACAGCAAGTGGTGTATTCTTTCCAGTCTGACACAGTGCTCTCTGCTGCCACCTTTGTCCATGTCAGGAACTGTCCAGAGCAGTAGCAAATCCCCATAGAAAACCTCTCCTGCTCTGGACAGTTCCTGACATGGACAGAGGTGGCAGCAGAGAGCACTGTGTCAGACTGGAGAGAATAAACCACTTCCTGCAGGACATACAGCAGCTGATAAGTACTGAAAGACTGGAGATTTTTCAATAGAAGTAAATTACAAATCTCTGGCACTTTCTTGCACCAGATGATTTTAAAGAAAAATTTTGTTGGTGAACTACCCCTTTAAATATGGTACATCCCTTATTTCTGATGTGGATGCTAAGAATTGGACCAGATAAGAGATAATCCCCGTACATATCTGCTGCGGTTCTACAGCAAACATCCAAGGCTCAGTCTCATCCTCACCTCTCGGCACCACAATATCTGCTAGGCGCATGGTGGGCTGGATGTACTGGTCAAACGCAGGCTTCACAAAGGCATGGTACTGCTTGAGTACTCCCTCGATGTCTCGGCCCCGTTCTGAGATGTCCCTCCGTAGCCTCCGTACCAGGCGGATGTCAGAATCTGTGTCTACAAAAATCTTCATGTCTAAAAGCTGCAATGAAAACAGATACGGCGACTGTCATGGCGCACTTCTGCCATTGTGACATACAGGAAGACGACGGTGATTGTGAACTCCAGCAGTCACTAGTACTTACCTTCAGAAGGTCTGCATGTGCGAACGCCATGATTCCTTCAAATATGATCACATTGGCTCCATAAAGGGTTTTCTGATTTAAAAAAAATACCATAATTGTTTCACAGACTCTGATATAACATTTATTACCTATCCAATACACAAGGGGTACTCGGGTGTAAGAGCAGGAGCAAATCCCCATAGAAAAACAGCGCTCTCTGCTGCCCTCTCTGTCCATGTCAGGAACTGTCCAGAGCAGCAGCAAATCCCTATAGGAGAACTCTCCTGATCTGGGCAGTTCCTGACATGGACAGAGAGGGCAGCAGAGAGCCCTGTGTCAGACTGAAGAGAATATACCAATTCCTGCAAGACATGCAGCAGCTGATAAGTACTGGAAGACTGGGGATTTAAAAATAAAAGTAATTGGCTAATTGTTGATTTGAATTTTTTTTTTTTGTACTGGAGTACCCCTTTAATGCCTGTTGTGAGCACCACCATCTCGCCTCTCCCAGACCCCTGTAATACAGTCCACCTCCCATCCACCTCCTCACCCAGTCTTTGGTTCGGCTGTGAGTAGTGAAGTCGTATGTGGGGATTTTCACGCTCTTTCCCTGCTTCAGCTTCTTTAATGTACTGATTATGAGCTCAAAGTCAAAGGAGTCCGGGTGGTCAAAGTTGTATTCATTACAAGCGGCCTGGACCTGCTGCTCTTCTGTCAGCACCTGAGAGACGCAAAGAGGAGAAGGTCGTCATACAACTGAATATAAGTTATATTTAAATAATATGCTGTTTATGTCCCTTACTATACATTATACACCACATGCTGCTATACTGTACAGTAACTTATATATCACATATCCAGCTGCTGTGTTATCAGGGTTATACAGTCACTATACATTATATACCACATGCTGCTATACTGTACAGTAACTTATATATCACATATCCAGCTGCTGTGTTATCAGGGTTATACAGTTACTATACATTATATACCACATGCTGCTATACTTTACAGTAACTTATATATCACATATCCAGCAGCTGTGTTATCAGGGTTATACAGTTACTATACATTATACTCCACATTCTGCTATACTGTACAGTAACTTATATATCACATATCCAGCTGCTGTGTTATCAGGGTTATACAGTTACTATACATTATATACCACATGCTGATTGCTATACTGTACAGTAACTTATATATCACATATCCAGCTGCTGTGTTATCAGGGTTATACAGTTACTATACATTATACACCACATGCTGCTATACTGTACAGTAACTTATTTATCACATATTTAGCTGCTGCTGTGTTATCAGGGTTATACAGTAACTATACTTTATATACCACATGCTGATTGCTATACTGTACAGTAACTTATATATCACATATCCAGCAGCTGCTGTGTTATCAGGGTTACACAGTTACTATACATTATATACCACATGCTGATTGCTATACTGTACAGTAACTTATATATCACATATCCAGCTGCAGTGTTATCAGGGTTATACAGTTACTATACATTATATACCACATGCTGATTGCTATACTGTACAGTAACTTATATATCACATATCCAGCTGCTGTGTTATCAGGGTTATACAGTTACTATACATTATACACCACATGCTGCTATACTGTACAGTAACTTATATATCACATATCCAGCTGCTGCTGTGTTATCAGGGTTATACAGTTACTATACATTATACACCACATGCTGCTATACTGTACAGTAACTTATATATCACATATCCAGCTGCTGCTGTGTTATCAGGGTTATACAGTTACTATACATTATACATCACATGCTGCTATACTGTACAGTAACTTATATATCACATATCCAGCTGCTGTGTTATCAGGGTTATACAGTTACTATACATTATACACCACATGCTGCTATACTGTACAGTAACTTATTTATCACATATTTAGCTGCTGCTGTGTTATCAGGGTTATACAGTAACTATACTTTATATACCACATGCTGATTGCTATACTGTACAGTAACTTATATATCACATATCCAGCTGCTGTGTTATCAGGGTTATGCAGTTACTATACATTATACATCACATGCTGCTATACTGTACAGTAACTTATATATCACATATCCAGCTGCTGTGTTATCAGGGTTATACAGTTACTATACATTATACACCACATGCTGCTATACTGTACAGTAACTTACATATCACATATCCAGCTGCTGTGTTATCAGGGTTATACAGTTACTATACATTATATACCACATGCTGCTATACTGTACAGTAACTTATATATCACATATCCAGCTGCTGTGTTATCAGGGTTATACAGTTACTATACATTATACACCACATGCTGCTATACTGTACAGTAACTTATAATATCACAGATTCTGCTGTTTCTGAATGTTTGTTTCATTTGTTTTACATGTTATTCAGAATATAAAATCATTATTTTTGGAGTGTGGAACCAATTGTCGCTATATCAATTTCTTATGGGTAAATTTGCTTTGGTTTAAGAGTGGATTCGGATTACAAGCACGGCCCGGAACGAATTATGCTTGAAATCCAAGGCACCACTGTATATGTGTTTGTGTGTGTAAATATATATATTATATACACACATACATAGACACACACACTTATGTATGTATGCCATTTGTTTATGTAAATTTATGTATTCAGTAAAGTATATTTTAAATTATCTTAATTTAATAAATTAAGTTATTTATTTTTACGTATTTGTTTATTTTTTTATAAATAGAACCCTGTCACAATATTTTGGGACACTAAACAAAGGCGCCTATATAGTGAGAGAGTGCATTACACTGAGTCAATGAAGCAGAGGACGCTACACCTCACTCCCTACTCACACATAATGACACAGAGGAGGCTACACCTCACTCCCTACTCACACATAATGACACAGAGAGGGCTACAACTCACTCCCTACTCACACACAATGACACCGAGGACGCTACACCTCACTCCCTACTCACACACAATGACACAGAGAAGGCTACACCTCACTCCCTACTCACACACAATAAAGCAGAGGACGTACACCTCACTCCCTACTCACACACAATGATGGTACACCTCACTCCCTACGCACACACAATGACACAGAGGAGGCTACACCTCACTCCCTACGCACACACAATGACACAGAGGAGGCTACACCTCACTCCCTACTCATACACAATGATGGTACACCTCACTCCCTACTCACACACAATAAAGCAGAGGACGCTACACCTCACTCCCTACTCATACACAATAAAGCAGAGGACGCTACACCTCACTCCCTACTCACACACAATGACACCGAGGACGCTACACCTCACTCCCTACTCACACATAATGACACAGAGGAGGCTACACCTCACTCCCTACTCACACATAATGACACAGAGGAGGCTACACCTCACTCCCTACTCATACACAATAAAGCAGAGGAGGCTACACCTCACTCCCTACTCACACACAATGACACAGAGGAGGCTACACCTCACTCCCTACTCATACACAATGATGGTACACCTCACTCCCTACTCACACACAATAAAGCAGAGGACGCTACACCTCACTCCCTACTCACACACAATGACACCGAGGACGCTACACCTCACTCCCTACTCACACATAATGACACAGAGGAGGCTACACCTCACTCCCTACTCACACATAATGACACAGAGGAGGCTACACCTCACTCCCTACTCACACATAATGACACAGAGGAGGCTACACCTCACTCCCTACTCACACACAATGACACCGAGGATGCTACACCTCACTCCCTACTCACACACAATAAAGCAGAGGACGTACACCTCACTCCCTACTCACACACAATGATGGTACACCTCACTCCCTACTCACACATAATGACACAGAGGAGGCTACACCTCACTCCCTACTCACACACAATGACACCGAGGATGCTACACCTCACTCCCTACTCACACACAATAAAGCAGAGGACGTACACCTCACTCCCTACTCACACACAATGATGGTACACCTCACTCCCTACTCACACATAATGACACAGAGGAGGCTACACCTCACTCCCTACTCACAATGAAGCAGAGGACGTACACCTCACTCCCTACTCACACACAATGACACAGAGAAGGCTACACCTCACTCCCTACTCACACACAATAAAGCAGAGGACGTACACCTCACTCCCTACTCACACACAATGATGGTACACCTCACTCCCTACGCACACACAATGACACAGAGGAGGCTACACCTCACTCCCTACTCACACACAATGATGGTACACCTCACTCCCTACGCACACACAATGATGGTACACCTCACTCCCTACGCACACACAATGATGGTACACCTCACTCCCTACTCACACACAATGATGGTACACCTCACTCCCTACTCACACACAATGATGGTACACCTCACTCCCTACGCACACACAATGACACAGAGGAGGCTACACCTCACTCCCTACGCACACACAATGACACAGAGGAGGCTACACCTCACTCCCTACTCACACATAATGACACAGAGGAGGCTACACCTCACTCCCTACTCACACACAATGAGAGAGAGGAGGCTACACCTCACTCCCTACTCACACACAATAAAGCACGGTGTAGGCTCTTGGGTTTCAGTAGTGTAATGTGCATTCGGCTAAAGTAAGTGTAAAAAAATCAGTAGCTGTCAGAATTAATATAGATAGCTTTGCTGCATAAAGACACACTGGTGATTTAGTGTAGCAAACTATAGTGACAGGTCCCTGTTAAAAAAAGAAAGTTAATTATTTTTTCCTTTTTGGGGGGGAGTTTTAATGAAACGTTACTTCCCTGTGTGGGACTACTAGGACTAGAAGCAGCAATTCTTCGCTATTCTAAAGCCTGGGTGTATGAGGCCGCCTGGACAGCAGCTTAATGGGCAGAACACTGATGGCGGTGTTTTGTTAGGCCAACCATCATCACCCTGTGATCACTTCACTGGGTGCCGATAGCTGGGCAGAGAAAGTGCTCCCTGCTGTCAAACACTTCAGATGCTGTGACTGCTATTGACCACTGCATCTGAAGGATAAAACTGCTGGGATTAAAGTTAGCTCTGATCCTGGTACTTGCGGCGGTGTATGACAGTCAAGTTATTGTTGCAATCTCATGGTGATGTGGGAAACTCTCCCCTGAGCCAGAACACATCATCTGCTGCTGTAAACTGTACACAGAGCAGCTGCGGTGACTTCCTGCACCCCGGCCCTCTTCAGCTGCAGGCAGCATGTGCTTTATGTACTGGACATCCAAATCAGGACTATTTTATATCCAAACTTCTTTTGACTGAAATGGTAAGTTATGCTTCAATGGCTGACATTATGGTATCTCTTGTCTGCACAAAGAGGTTCTGCAGCAGCTAGATGCAATATTCCTCACTGGGGTTTGGGATGCTCCTGTGTATAGGCAGTCACCTGTCAATCAGCAGCTGGAGGGTGAGGGTAAAGGAGTGGCAACAATCCTATTCTCCTGCATATTAGAAGAACCGCTTAGCTGTTCAGCATTTCTGTCACTAGTTTATGCTGCCCTCATTTAAGCCAGCATTAACCTAGTGACAGATTCCCTTTAAGGATTTTACCTTGTAAAAGGAATCCATAGATAGGAGGACCACCCAAGGGACATCCAAGGCTTCAATGATCATCCTGGCGACTGTGGTTTTACCCGAGGCGCTGCCACCGCCCAAACCTGGTGCATAAGAACAATGCAAGAATAGATTCAAAATGAGCAAGAGGTCATCTCTAATGACAGACAGACAGAAGCCCTTCAACGCTCCATATATGCTACATATACCATACATGTGTCAGCAGCACTCCGCTATGATTCATACAGAGGATCCCACACATCTGTCAGCAGCTCTCTGCTGTCATTCTTATAGAGGATCCCATACATCTGTCAGCATTAATCTGCAATGATTCATATAGGGGATCCCATCAGGGGCGTAACCATCACTGTAGCAGCCATTGCGGTCCGGGACCTGCTCTTGCAATACAGTGGGTCCCATGAGCTGTCATCATTTGCAGCACCAGGTGGCTGAGCGTGTCCCTTTTAAGGGAACCTGTCAGCACCTGGACTGGACCAAAGGTGCTGATAGTGTAGTATAGGTGTGTGTCCCCTTGTGTTCATGGTTCCGGTCTACAAAGGCTTCGTGCATGTACTGTAGTTGCATACATGTGCCGTTGCTGGCAAGGGCCCCTCTGGGGGCGCAATCTTGGTAACAACCCCTTTAGCACAAGCACCATAGGGCAGAAGAGTGGCACGTGTGTATTGAACGTTCCAACCGAGGACATAGACTTCTGGCCCTCAGCGTGAATGCGCGAACGGCGTTACCAGGAGCGGGCCCCCCGAGGGAATCATTGGCGCAGGCATGAACTGGCAAGTCAGAGTGGCCCTTGCCAGCAATGGCGCATGCATGCAAAGGGGAGCAGGAGGCAGGGTAATGGGTAAATATGCATGAAAACGGGGAGGAGGAAGTTAGGCATGCCAAGGTGCGGCACAAAATCCAAGCCACTACTCCTCTTTGACTCTTGGTTAGAGTGAGTTTGTAAAGCATGTAAAAAAAAAATCTACTGCACGGGCACTCCTGATAAGCGACTACACTTAACGCCTTAGAGGTCATTCGGGAAGGGGGGGGGGGGGCAATCAAAAGTTTGCTGTGGGGCCCAGCCTTTTCTAGTTACGCGCCTGGACCCCATACATCTGTCAGCAGGGCTGAAATCCAGGCTGCACCAGTCTTGGGTTTGCGCTCATCTACCTGGATGACAACAGACAGGGCTGATATTTGCAGCCCGCACACAGGTTATCATCTAGTATTCTGCACCGTTATACAATGACACATACTCTGCTTTCCCCAACTCTTACCAATCACAAACGCCTCCTTGGACTGTGTCCCATGCTCATTGTACCAAGGGGGTCGCCCTGCGGTGTAGATGGTCCTCTTGCTGGTGCGAAGGAGAGGGGGCTCTGACTTACACTGGCTGGTGGTCCGCCTTCGGCTGGATCGTCCAGGGCTGACTGGGGGTAACAGGCCATGTCCTGATTCTGTGCTGCTGGGGACAACACAAGGAATGAGCAGGGTTAGTAATGGAGTATGAGGGACAGGAGAGACAGATAATATATAACATGTACTGAGCAGTGGCAAACTCCACCAGACATCCTATCACTTCACCCCATCACAGAATATGAGGATTTAACCCTATCCTTACCGCATGCTCCTCTACAGAGATCACAGGGGCGACACGTCCGTACATTGCAGGACAGCGGGTTTATTTAGTGCAGGGAAGGGGTGACGGAGTAGTGTCAGGAGGTGGAGACGTCACATGATCCTCAAGGCATCACAGCAAACCTTCTACAGTGTCCGTGACGGCCCAGGATGAAGCAGCAGCATAACAGTCCTGACACACAGCAACATAAACAAGGCTGCAGGGCAGAGGGCAAAAGTGTGTGACATGGCACAGGGGAGACCGGCACAGCTACCTGGTACCTATCCGGCACCACTCTACACTAGGACAGCCACCGCAGACATCAAGGTTCAGTGTTATAGGACAGGACACAGAGCAGGTAGGTAACACTCACCTGTTGTGTGCCCCAAGATCCCAGCACCCCATCACCCCCGAACCAGGACATAGGGGTAGACTCATCCAGAGAAACCCTGCAAGTCCCTCTCAAGGGGGGATTATGTTCCCGGCTGATATTAATAGACTGGAGGATATAAATAAGGCAACATGGCTGTGCACAACACACGATAGTAACAAACCCAACCGGTCACAGGACACGTATGACATGTATGTGTGATAGTGATTACTAGTGACACACAATGGTGATCAGATGTGAGGAGCGGATCCCTCCGGACTGATGGGAAGGACTGGAGCCATGTTAATACCAGGTCCTATGGCTGGACATGTTATGTGGTCCCCACAACACACACAGGGTCATCTCACACGTGGCTGTCACTCAACCTGATGGAAAGAGGGAATTTAGGTCAAACAGCTGTCAGAGCCGCGACCCGGTGACATCTGCTGCAGGACAAGAAGAAGAATGCTGCAACCTGAGCCGCCGTGACATCACCGCAGTACGACCCCCACCATCCTCTCCAAAAATATCTCATGGCGAGTGTGCGGACATGTAACATGAACAGCCCCTGGACCTCATGATGTTCTCAGGGTACGCAATTATACCGGCAAAAAGGTAACATATTGTGACGGGCACATTGACATTTAAGGGGATCTCCGACGAAAATCTTTTTCTTTCATATTAACTGGTGTCAGGAAGTTATATAGATTTGTAATTTACTTCTATTTAAAAATCTCTAGTCTAGTACTTATCAGCTGCTGTATGTCCTGCAGGATGGGGTGGATTCTCTCCAGTCTGACACAGCGCTCTCTGCTGCCACCTCTGTCCATGTCAGGAACTGTCCAGAGCAGCAGCAAATCCCCATAGAAAACCTCTCCTGCTCTGGACAGTTCCTGACATGAACAGAGGTGGCAGCAGAGAGCACTGTGTCAGACTGGAGAGAATCCACCCCATCCTGCAGGACATACAGCGGCTGATAAGTACTGGAGATTTTTAAATAAATTACAAATCTATAACTTTCTAAAACCAGTTGATTTGAAAGAAAAACATTTTCACCGGAGTGCCCCTTTAAACCATAGTCACAATGTTCGGTCTATTTCCAGAAGGTATATTGTTTTTGTAGCATTGAAAACAGGCGATAAAAAAAGTTATACATGTGGAAAATAGTCAGAACATATTCATTATTACAGCGTTCTCCAACTGTAGCACCACTACAACTCCCAGCATGTCTGTGCCCACACAGAGAGTGCTCCAGCTGTTAAAAAACTACAATCCCAAGTACACCCTATACAACAACCCTCCAGCTGCTGCAAAGCTACAACTCCCATCATGCTCTGTTACAGAAGTTATGCCGCCCCATTCATTCCCTTTTGAAGCTGCAGATTAGTGTTCAGCATTTTCCAACAGCTCCCCTAGTGGATGGATGGAGCGCCACACGCCACTCTATTCTATCCTTCCTCTGCATGAACATGGGTCAGGTTTCTCTAGGTTGAACCTGATGGACTCTTGCCTTCTTTTAACCTTATTAAAGGGGTTATCCAGCGCTACAAAAACATGGCGAATTTCCCCCCTCTCTTGTCTCCAGATTGGGTGGGGTTTCAAACCCAGTTCCATTAAAGTAAATGGAGCTTAAATTGCAAACTACACCTGAACTGGAAACAACAGTAGGGGGAAAGTGGCCATGTTTTTGTAGCGCTGGATAACCCCTTTTACTATGTTACTAATGGCAGATGGGGACCCTGTTCTCTCTACGATTAGCTGGTTATCCCCTATTCTGTGGGGGATTATATGAAAGGGGTCATCTAGGATAGGGAAAACACATTTGCTTTCTTTCAGAAACAGCGCCACTCTTGTCCCCAGGTTGTGTGTGGTATTAAGGCTTGGTGCTATTTATGTGAATGGCACCAAGATGTAATACTGCACACATTTTCTATAGTCCTGAATAACCTGAATAAAATAGAAATCAGTGACAATGAGAAGGAAAAACTTGATGGATAGATTAGAAAACTACTTTCTGTGACCTGTCAGGCCATAGAGGCCCTGATAACTATAACAAACTAAAACAAACAACAAAAACAAATAAAAAAAAACAGCCGTGACGCTGATGTGAACAAGGTGGTTTTCAGCCTCTGTTCATATTCTCCGACAACAAAGATCATGGATAGGTGAGAGATTTAGGGTGCGTTCACACCTTTAGGATCCGCAGCAGATTTGATCCTGTGTTCAGTTATTTAAATGAAATCTGCTGCAGAAAATACGCTGCGGATCCGGTAAGTGTGAACGTACCCTAAAGCAAAGCCTGTAAGAAAGTTGCAGAACATTCCAATTTAAAATGACTAAACTTAATATAAAATGTGATACAGAGCAGCGGCACCACATCACTGACCCACACGTGCCCCCATTCCCATCCCGAACACAATCCCTCTAAGACCCAGACACAATCCTGCTAAGGCCCCAACGTAACCCTTCTAAGGTCCCATTACAATCCTGCTAAGGCCTCAACGCAATCCCTTTAAGGCCCCATCACAATCCCTTTAAGCCCCATTCACGTGCTGCACACATGCAGGAAATGGACTGGGCCCGTTCCTAGTAGACTACATTTGGTCTACCGAAGCCAATGGGTGCGACGCCATTGTGCCAATCCAAAAAGGAGGCGGTATATGCTGAACCCCGGTGGTGGTTGTCACCATCACCCCCTGCAGATTGTAATGGAACGTTTATGTAAAAAAAAAAAAAAAAAAAAAAAAAAAAACATGTATCACCTGAGGCCATATTATCAATGACTCTGCTGTGGAACTACAACTCTCATCATTCCATGTGGCTGGCAGGCCCTGCTGGGACTTGTAGTTCCACAGCAGCTGTGGTTAGACAGGGACTCCCACAATGTCGCCTCCTCCACAGTAACCTATCTCCATGGTAACTCTTCCCCGCCTCCCTCTCACCTTTCATTGCCCGCAGCCTCCTTCCCAGCCCGGACCCTCTCAGCCTCCGCCATTGCAGGGAGGATTGTCATGAGCAGCAGCCGCCGAGGTCGTCGGGAATTGTAGTTCAATAGATTCGCGCGATAAGAGCAGAAGGCGCTGGATTGGACTTCAGCTCCCGGCAGCCCTCGCGGCAGTGAGCGACGCGAAAACGAGGCTGGTTGCCTAGGTAACTAAACACAAGCTAGCATAGGAACAGATGGCTGCATTAGGCCTCAAGATATCAGTATAGAAACACAGAGACGCCCGGATTCTCTGTATCGTCACCCTGCCAGGCATCTGTAAGCAGAGATTAGGCCTCAGCCAATGCTTCATAGCGCTATATAAGCAAGGCTGGTGTATTCACTGGTTGCTATGGGTTACAGCAGCCATTGTCACTGGCTATACAAAATATGGTGTCATATACTCCAATGGAATATAATCGCTCACCCTCCATGGTGACCAAAATTAAAATTTTGCGCTATAAATGGTTTCCTAAATGGTGGTTGTTCTGCGACAGCAGAATCAAATGTTAAAGGACCCCCAAAAATAATTGCCCCCTTGCAGGTGCAGGTATATTAGGGCAGCCATATTATTAGGGCAACGTTCCCCAAATTGTTTCTCTCCATCTGGTGCAAAACTACAACTCCCATCATGCTCCAAGAGGTTACATGCTCTGAAAAGCTGTCAGGATACAAAGGCCTGCCGGGCATGATAGGAATTGTAGATTTACAACAACTAGTAAGCTGTCAGGGTATGGTGGGAGATGTAGGCCAGCAAGAGCTGTCAGGACATGATGGGAGATGTAGGCCAGCAAGAGCTGGAGAGCTGTCAGGACATGATGGGAGATGTAGACCAGCAAGAGCTGGAGAGCTGTCAGGACATGATGGGAGATGTAGACCAGCAAGAGCTGGAGAGCTGTCAGGACATGATGGGAGATGTAGGCCAGCAAGAGCTGTCAGGACATGATGGGAGATGTAGGCCAGCAAGAGCTGTCAGGGTATGATGGGAGATGTAGGCCAGCAAGAGCTGGAGAGCTGTCAGGACATGATGGGAGATGTAGGCCAGCAAGAGCTGTCAGGGTATGGTGGGAGATGTAGGCCAGCAAGAGCTGTCAGGACATGATGGGAGATGTAGGCCAGCAAGAGCTGTCAGGACATGATGGGAGATGTAGGCCAGCAAGAGCTGTCAGGGTATGATGGGAGATGTAGGCCAGCAAGAGCTGGAGAGCTGTCAGGACATGATGGGAGATGTAGGCCAGCAAGAGCTGTCAGGGTATGATGGGAGATGTAGGCCAGCAAGAGCTGTCAGGGTATGGTGGGAGATGTAGGCCAGCAAGAGCTGTCAGGGTATGGTGGGAGATGTAGGCCAGCAAGAGCTGTCAGGACATGATGGGAGATGTAGGCCAGCAAGAGCTGTCAGGGTATGGTGGGAGATGTAGGCCAGCAAGAGCTGTCAGGGTATGGTGGGAGATGTAGGCCAGCAAGAGCTGTCAGGGTATGGTGGGAGATGTAGGCCAGCAAGAGCTGTCAGGGTATGGTGGGAGATGTAGGCCAGCAAGAGCTGTCAGGGTATGGTGGGAGATGTAGGCCAGCAAGAGCTGTCAGGGTATGGTGGGAGATGTAGGCCAGCAAGAGCTGGAGAGCTGTCAGGACATGATGGGAGATGTAGGCCTGCAAGAGCTGTCAGGGTATGGTGGGAGATGTAGGCCAGCAAGAGCTGTCAGGGTATGGTGGGAGATGTAGGCCAGCAAGAGCTGTCAGGGTATGATGGGAGATGTAGGCCAGCAAGAGCTGTCAGGACATGATGGGAGATGTAAGTCAGCAAGAGCTGTCAGGACATGATGGGAGATGTAGGCCAGCAAGAGCTGTCAGGGTATGGTGGGAGATGTAGGCCAGCAAGAGCTGTCAGGGTATGGTGGGAGATGTAGGCCAGCAAGAGCTGTCAGGGTATGGTGGGAGATGTAGGCCAGCAAGAGCTGTCAGGGTATGGTGGGAGATGTAGGCCAGCAAGAGCTGGAGAGCTGTCAGGACATGATGGGAGATGTAGGCCTGCAAGAGCTGTCAGGGTATGGTGGGAGATGTAGGCCAGCAAGAGCTGTCAGGGTATGGTGGGAGATGTAGGCCAGCAAGAGCTGGAGAGCTGTCAGGACATGATGGGAGATGTAGGCCAGCAAGAGCTGTCAGGGTATGGTGGGAGATGTAGGCCAGCAAGAGCTGTCAGGGTATGGTGGGAGATGTAGGCCAGCAAGAGCTGTCAGGGTATGGTGGGAGATGTAGGCCAGCAAGAGCTGTCAGGGTATGGTGGGAGATGTAGGCCAGCAAGAGCTGTCAGGGTATGATGGGAGATGTAGGCCAGCAAGAGCTGTCAGGGTATGATGGGAGATGTAGGCCAGCAAGAGCTGTCAGGACATGATGGGAGATGTAGGCCAGCAAGAGCTGTCAGGACATGATGGGAGATGTAGGCCAGCAAGAGCTGGAGAGCTGTCAGGGTATGATGGGAGATGTAGGCCAGCAAGAGCTGTCAGGGTATGATGGGAGATGTAGGCCAGCAAGAGCTGGAGAGCTGTCTGTACAGAGGCTGTCATCAGTTGGCAAGCTGTCAGGGCTTGGAAGCCACTAAAGGGGAACTGTCAGCAGTCTAGACCAATCTAACCTGCTGATAAGTCCCTATTATGCCCGGGCCCTGAGGATGGAGGGATGTGTCTTCTCTTCCTCCTGGGGGCCATTCCCGTGCTGTTAGCAGTGTAATCCTCACTCCAGAATAGTGTTGAGCTGATCTGTCGAAATGTTTGAGTTTGGCAACTGGAACCCTCGTCATTTGATTACTGATGGCTGCAGAAGTTGCATGCTGCCCTGGGGCTGTCATGAAAACATGGATACAGCCTATGATCATGTCCATGTTTTCCTGGCAACCATAGGGCGGCATCCAACTTCTGCAAACTCAAACATTTTGACAGATTTTGACCGGCCCGTTCCTACTGATAATCAATTAAGCGAGCAGGCCGGACGGACAGATCGGTGCTCAGGGCCAGTGCTCCTAACAGTACTCCGGACCGCGGATTAGGGCCCTATTCCACCAGATGATTATCGTTCGCATAATCGTTAACAATTAACGATCTCAAACTACCGCTATTGCGAAAGACCTGAAAACATTAATTTATTTCCGTGGAACGATAATCGTTATTTATGATCGTATTTGTGATCGTTTTTTCTCCGCTATTGCATTCGTATCTACAGCGAACGACGTCTTATTCAATGCGAACGATTTGCGAACGAGCAACGATAAAAATAGGTCCAGGTCTTATAAAGCGATCAACGATTTCTCGTTCGGTCGTTAACTGCATTTCAACCGAACGATTATCTTTTAGATTTGAACGATTTAACGATAATCTGAACAATAATCATTCGGTGGAATAGGGCCCTTACACTGCTAACAGCAATGGGAACGACGCCCAGGAGGAAGGCAAGAGACATACCTCTATCCTCTCTGCCCAGTAGGGAGATATCAGCAGGTTAGATTCATCTAAACTGCTGATAGTTCCCCTTAAAGGCATGCTGGGAGTTGTGGGCCTGTGACCTGGTAGTCATGCCGCCCTATGGCTGCCAGGAAAACATGGATACAGCCATAGGCCATATCCATATTTTCCAGGACTCCCTAAGGCAGAAGCCAACTTCTTTTTCGATACCAATAAAGATTTTGTATTGCAGCCTGGCACTGGTGCTTGACATCCATCTTTTCAAGTATCCTGATCGGCTGCACTGTCACGCAGCAGTCTCGTGCACCATCCGGGGAACCCATGAGAGCAGCAGCGAGCTGCTTACATATCTCTGAAAGCATCCAACTTCTGCAGCTGGCAGGAATCAAACGCTGAGCGTTCAGATAACGTTGCAGAGTGCGAACAGTTTAACAGGTTCACTCAGCACTACTTATCAGCTGTCAGGGCATGATGGGCGTTGTGGGAAAGCTGGGTGATGGCCATACTACCCCCCCCCCCCCAGTACAATAACACTGACACACACCAGTCCACACCACTTACAAGAATCTCATCATCGTTTTATTGTAATATGACAAGAGATGACAGACGGGAGCCACACAGCGAACACAGAGCTTCACGTCAGTGCGTAAATCAGTGTCTCTACACACCTACAAAGCTGCGGCTGAGTATCTGGTCATATATGGATACAAAGAAAAGCGTGAGCGGAGGGGGGAGGGTGTCTATGGATGAGTTTCAGGATCAACCGAGAGAAACTTAAGACTGGAATATATTATAGAGCAATGGCTGCACAAGTGTGTTCCGTACTGTAGATGCTCAGTGTAAGGAGCCCCCACTGCTGGGCGCCTCCTATCATCTTCAGCAACTCTGCAAACACTCATCTTGTGCTGGAGTCTTATACTCCAGTCACACTTAGAGCTGCACTCACAATTCTAGAAGACTGTTCACACGTCTGCCTGTGCACCTTGGCTTTTTGAAGCAGAATCGAGCAAGGATATCTATACATAAGATATTCAGCTGGTCCCTTTGAAAAAGTAGGATGAGCGGATGCATGTCTAATGTGTATGGATGGCCTGTAGGCTGTGCTCTTGGCCACACTGCATTGCAGGAGATGATGTCTTTTACAAACTGGCGGCCCTCCAGCTGTTTCACAATTACAATTCCCATCATGCTGGGACAGCCAAAGCTTTAGCTTTCCTGGCCTGATGGGATTGTAGTTGTGAAGCAGCTGCCTGATGACACCATTCATGTACACAATACAAAGCAGAACTTACTCTATACCAGGGATGAGGAACCTTCGGCCCTCTGGCTGTTGCAAAACTACAATACCCATCATGCCTGGAAAACTAAAGCATGGTGGGAATTGTAGTTTTGCAACAGCTGGAGGGCTGAAGGTTCTCCATCCCTGGTCTATACAGACACTGAACCAGCAGGGGTTCGCAGTGGGCAGCAAGACAGCTAACTTGTAGAAACGTGAATGCAGCTTTGGATGCGACCGGAGTATAAGAAATGACGTAAATCAAATCATCTGCAAACGCCACAATATCACAATGTAACTTACTAAGGACACAGCACACTGTTTTCTCACACATTACTCCGGATGCTACTGTAGTGAATATACAAAAGGGCCACCTCCATTATGTGTGCAGCAAACATGATAGAAATGGCTACTTAGCTGCTCTGAGGCGGCGCTTCAGGTATGTACCATGATATCATAGTCTCTTCTAAGTCTCCTGAGAACAGACATTGACCACTGGCGGATCGGTAAGTGCTTCTTAAATATATATAAATTAAACGTCTTATATAATTTTTTTTTTCATCCTTATACCGGAGTCAATAAACAACTGCTTCTATTCCTTTTGTCCACTGTCTTCATTATTCTCCATGTTTTTTTTCCCTCAATATCAGCAGGGACTAACTAAATGCAGCTTACCCTTAAAGGGCCCGCGCTGGCCGATAACATTGCATCTAGGTACATAAAAAGCCCAGCAACCAATCAGGAATCAGCGTTTATCTGTAGTGCAAGTCTACGGACCTTGGTTAAGAAAAGCATCGGGCACAGTGCAATCTTTATGTAGCTCCAAACATGATTATCAGATATGAGTTAAAGGGCTCCTAGGGTATTGAGGGCCGGAATAAGGGGCAGTAAGGAAGGGTTGTACTCTACATGTCCGTGCACAGACAGTGTTCTGTGGACCCGACCTCCTGGCACTATAATGTATCAGTTAAAATCTTCGTGCTACAGTACTAACACAGCCTCACAGCTGTGTCAGTACAGTAGCGCACACCCTTATACAGTTTCAGAACTCCCAGCATCATAATCATCATGATGTCCAGATCTCAAAGGTCTGGTCTGCTGAATACTGTCTATGCATGGATAGTGTTTTGCAGACGTGTGAATGTCCCCTTAGGGGGCATGTCCAGTTTTACATATAAAAAAGTATGTAGGGTGTTCCGGCTTTCTACATGACATTAAGTGCTTTAGTATTTTTTTTTATATTTATCCGCTTGCTACCAGTGAATACACTCAGAGCAGAAAGGGGCACAGCTCCTTTATGCCATGCTGAATCCCCCCTGCCGTCCAACTGGAGCAGACAGGACTTCAGGATCCATATTGCATGTTACTTTCCATCAAAAATTGACAGCAATTCTTCCCCGATTAAAACCCCAGGCTGCTCAGCACTGTGCATAGTCTGCTTTTAATATCCAAGGTCCTGTATGGTCGCTATTCCTTAGTGCAAACTTTGCACCCAAATGCAATATCATCACTTTCCCAAAGCACTCCCATTTCAGCAGCTGGAGGCGATATAGCTATAATTTTAGACAATGGATATCCTTTCCATATAGATTTATATAGTAATATTCAATAATAACGTCACTATTTTCTATCTTGACTTTCAAGTAGTAGCTAGACGATGATATATTGAGTATACTTGGTCCTGTTAGGCTGTAGCAGTGAGCACACATAGGAATGTGTATATTGATTGGTGTGACTACTGTTGGCTACTGAAGTGGGTTCCCGAGTCGGATTGTGGTAGCACGTGGATGTCATTTGCCTCTTCTGGATGGGCCACCCTTCCGCACTTTCCCCTTAGGTCCCATACATGACTCAGGTTTACTTGGTGCTTTTTTAGGTAGGGTTCGTAGTGCAACTGGAGTTTCTTTTGTAAGGGGTGGAGTTGAGGGTGAAGGAAGACTTGGGGCCTTCTCCTCGAGCTTCATCTTTTTATTCTTTTCTATTGCTTTTATCTCCGACACATCAGGAGAAGGTTCTGGACTCCTTTTCCTTTTAGAGGGTGAAGAGACGGTGGACACCCGGAACCAGTTCTGGGAATACACAGCCAGAAGTAGACCTGGGTTACTGTACAGCAAATATTTGTTTCTTATGATCCCACAGCATGCTATAAGCACATTTGATTCCTAAGAATCTAGGTAACCGTCTTGATACCCTCCCAACTAGACATGAGCGAACCTGGAGCATGCTCGAGTCGATCCGAACCCGAACTTTTGGCATTTGATTAGCGGTGGCTGCTGAACTTGGATAAAGCCCTAAGGCTATGTGGAAAACATGGATATAGTCATTGGCTGTATCCAACCTTAGAGCTTTATCCAAGTTCAGCAGTCCCCGCTAATCAAATACCGAACGTTCGGGTTCGGATCGACTGGAACCCGAACCCGGTTCGCTCATCTCTACTCCCAACCTCATCTCCTTGACACAAGTCCCCATAGGGTTGTCCAGCCCTTGGTGGGGAAGTGCACACAGATGCATACTCACCCAACATTATAATCTATGGGAGGAATGAAAGAAACAGTGGGCATGCTTGATAAAGGGGTAAACATTGTGGGTTTGACCACTTGGGCTTACATTGCTCCTGTTAAAAATGGGGTGTGTAAAGTGGGGGCTGCACAAGATAATTTTCTGTTATAGTCTATGGAAGATGCTTGATATGCTATAAGCGGTGAAATATTGTGGTAAAACCATGGGATTCACTATGAAGAATGAGGGTGCCCATTACCTGGATAGACAAAGTATTCACTATAATCTATATGAGATAGAAACTGCAGTAAACATGCTCAATGTGCCATAAAGGGCATGGGAAACCCCTTTACAGATATGTTTCTAATACCACCTCGGATCTAATTCATCAGCCATCTCTTCACCTGTGAATGTGTCTTCAGAATGTGATACTTCACGCCGCTTTCAGAGCTAAACTCCTTCTTACACAGCAGACATCTGTATTTTCCCCCAGAATGATTGCCCTGTAAGGAAAAAGCAGACAGATGAATACCATGTCTCAGTGATGCCTAGATCCTCTCATGCTCAGGGAAATAGAAGGAGTATCTCAGTACCTTGTTACAGTTTGCTAGATGAGCCTTTAACCCGGACACGCTGGAGTATATTGCTTCACAACACTGCTGAAGTAAAGTAAGGGGTGAGTGATGGAACAGTGCACCTGTCCTCCCTAAACTAGTCCTCAGTAAATTCATGTGCCCGACTTGTCCCCTTCTACCAAGTTCTTGGAACCTAGAAGCAGCCAATGTTTTATCTACTTCTGGGAAAGCTGAGTGACAATCTTTACGGCTCCTGATGCTTCCAAGGGGGTTGTCAGTCCTGTATAGCACAATTGCAGTGAAATTGAAGTGCAGGATTTAAACAGGTTGTCCAGACCCTATAACATGGGGCAATTAGTTGCCATAACAGTGGCAGTGATCAGCTGACCAATAAGCAAGCATTTGTTAAATTTTTTAGGTTGTTTTGATCCATATCAAAGTCATCTCTCATTGCCCTTTCATCTCCCCGTGTGATAGTGGATGTGCGCTCGATGGGTGATGGTAGCAAAAGGCCCCCAAAAAGATCTAGGAATTGCTCATGTGCCCTTCCCTGTGCAATGTTTGAGCCTTATAGAAGCTCTGTACAGGAGATCCAATCTGTGAGGCCTGCGCTTGTTTACAGCTAGCATGGGTCATCTAATAGGTTACTCTCCCTTTAATTCTCACATCACAAATGTGGAAAGAGCAACTGCAGGACCTGCAAGTATTATGCACAGGCCCAATGCATGGTACTCACTAGGTGTCGGATAGCTGCTGACAGATCAGATGAAAGCATATGGCTGAATAATGCCGTATAATTACATTTATTTACACTGAAATGGCAGCTATATTGGTTTACATTCAATAGTATTCAGCTTTCCCTGAAACAGATGTTGATGATGGTCATTTTCTATCACATTGTTAAAAATTATAGTTAGGGTAGGTTTACACATGACAGATCGCAGCGTAAATCTTGCTGTGAGTTTTGTGCATTGTCCAGCCACAGCCACTGATTGTGGGAGAGCCGGAAGCCGGGACCCCGTGCAGCAAGCCAGATTGAGGTGATGTATGTGCAGGCAGCGTGTGGGTTATGGGGGCGGGTGATTTACATACTTCCAGTGGTCTGAAAGATCCAATGCAAGTATGTATTCACATAGGAACTGCGAGGACCTTGGATCGTAAGAGATCTCACTGCAAAACCTGCAGCGAGATTTCCGATGCAATCCATCCTGTGTGAAGCTGCCCTTAAAGTGTCACTGTCGTTTCACAAAACTTTTGACATGCCATAGAGACATGTCAAAAGTTTTGATCAAACCAGTACTGCTAAGCGCAGTCCTCTCCTGGCTCTGTGTCACGTGATCAGTCAGACTTATCAGTTGGGCGCCATAGAGTGCGACTGGTCACATGACACAGAGGCGGGAGAGGACTGCGCTAAGCACTGTCTTCTCCCTGCTCTAACTCCCGATCAGTACAGGTTTGAACGCTCAGACCCGGACCAATCGAAACTTTTGACATGTCTCTATGACAATTTTTGCTTTTTATGTCTCTATGACATGTTAAAAGTTTTGTGAAACAACAGTGACACTATAAAAACACATTTTTACAATTAATGCTTTACTTTAGCTTGAAAATTTTGAATATAATTTATTTTCAGTCCATCACCGTTTGTAAAAGTATCTGCCTGCTGTCGGTGAACAAGAACTCTTGTTAGCATCTAGAGCAGGGATGGGGAACCTTCGGCCCTCCAGCTGTTGCAAAACTAAAATACCCATCATGAAGAAAGACTGGTGTAGGAAGGATGAAAAAGTATAGAACTTTAGTGTGATAAAAACGGGATATTTATTAGCTAAAAGGTAGGATATATGCATGTATCTTCTCAGACATCCAGAAATAGAGTAAAATACAAATGCATGATTGTAATAAATAAATGTCTAAACAGTACCTAAGGATTAGAGATGGAGATAACAAATAAAACAATAAGAACACAGATAAAAATAAAAATTTAAAATTAGACTAGTCGGCACATAAGTGCATATAGGACAAAAATAGTTTCAATGATATAGTCTCACCAGTCTAGTCGTTTGGGATACTCCGTATGGTTTCAGGCTGTTTAGTGGAGTCCTCCGACAGGTCGTGCTGCAAGATGCTTGTTCTGGGCGCTCGCATTAGCGTTTGTGCGTTGCTCACTTATATGATGTGGCAGTCTTGCGCATGCGCGCAGTCCTCTGTTGCCCGACGAACCTCGTGGTTTTTTGGCGGTAAGTGTAATGGTTTAAACGGCAAAGAGATAATAAAGGCTAAAAAGTTAATATGGGTCGATATTAGCTGGACGCATTTCAAAGCCTCCTTTGGCTTTTTCCTCAGCAGCAGGTACGTAGTAATGGTGGGCTGCAGTGTCTCTGGTATTTATAAAGGTCACTGTCTTGTGATTGGACTATTACTTGATAGTAGGTGTAAAGAGATGGACTATTACTATCAAGTAATAGTCCAATCACAAGACAGTGACCTTTATAAATACCAGAGACACTGCAGCCCACCATTACTACGTACCTGCTGCTGAGGAAAAAGCCAAAGGAGGCTTTGAAATGCGTCCAGATAATATCGACCCATATTAACTTTTTAGCCTTTATTATCTCTTTGCCGTTTAAACCATTACACTTACCGCCAAAAAACCACGAGGTTCGGCGGGCAACAGAGGATTGCACGCATGCGCAAGACTGCCACATCATATAAGTGAGCGACGCACAAACGCTAACGCGAGCGCCCGGAACAAGCATCTTACAGCACGACCTGTCGGAGGACTCCACTAAACAGCCTGAAACCATACGGAGTATCCCAAA
Source organism: Dendropsophus ebraccatus (assembly GCF_027789765.1). Lineage (NCBI taxonomy): Eukaryota > Metazoa > Chordata > Amphibia > Anura > Hylidae > Dendropsophus > Dendropsophus ebraccatus. The sequence continues at coordinate 9,070,308 of NC_091467.1, forward strand.
TGACTAGACTGGTGAGCGGTGCTACTAGCACCATCCACTCTTGTACTTATCTGCATGAACCCTACCAAGTTACAACGTATGGGCAACTTATACAAGTACAACTACGCTGACATTGTAACATCCCTAAACAGCTTACCTGCTGCTGCCCTGCTGCATTAACGGGCCATATTATATATATATATATTCTTATGTACATTTACGAACATATTTTATCCACGCATTGCTGCATAAGTCCTGACCTACGGCTAAACTATTTCACATGGGTATAGTGGCTTTCTATCCACTTTTTATATACTTATATATATTTTCTACCTTCCAACACCCCTGGGGCGGATCACCCCGCGCGTGTTGGTTCAAAGACTATTTCACTGAAATCAATCTTCAGAGACTATATTTTCACAGACTATATCATTGAAACAATTTTTGTCCTATATGCACCTATGTGCCGACTACTCTATTTTTATATTTTATCTGTGTGCTTATTGTTTTATTTGTTATCTCCATCTCTAATCCTTTTCAGGTACTGTGGGGTTGGGTATATACTGGTTGTATACTATACACGGCGCTGTATTGATTCGGCTATAAGTATGCTGCTATATAGATGCAAAGTGGGGATACCCGTAGTTCCCCGTGTTTTACAAAATGAAGTAATAAATAAGTAAGCATCCAGCGCTACTAAATAGAACTCGTAAATGATATGTTACTCACGATAAGGCTTCCGTAGAGATGTTGTTCTTAGTGGTGAGACTGGTGAGGGTGATCCCAGGTGGGGTGCTTCATTATATAATACTCCGTAACGCTGAAACGCGTTGGAGGAACTTTGGTCCTTACTATACTCCGTAACATACTTTGTGACGTCACACTGAACTTTTACCGGAACACCTTTAGCTGGTTGAAGTTGCGCCACCGGCCGGGGCGCACTCCCAGCGTGGATTACAACTACTCGTTGGAACCTAGATCTGGAGGACAGAAACCACTCACCAGTCTCACCACTAAGAACATCTCTACGGAAGCCTTATCGTGAGTAACATATCATTTACGAGTTCTATTTAGTAGCGCTGGATGCTTACTTATTTATTACTTCCTTTTTAGGTACTGTTTAGACATTTATTTATTACAATCATGCATTTGTATTTTATTCTATTTCTGGATGTCTGAGAAGATACACGCATATATCCTACCTTTTAGCTAATAAATATCCTGTTTTTATCACACTAAAGTTCTATTCTTTTACATCCTTCCTACACTAGTCTTTCTTGAGGACCTGTTACTGCTGTTTATCTATATTTATCTTCATCTCCTAGGGTATAGGAGCCTTTCAGGTTCACCTCGTTAGACTTTAGCTCAGTCGATCTCACACATACCAATTTGCATCTAACATACCCATCGTGCCTGGACAGCCAAAATTATAGTCTTGCAACAGCTGGAGGGTCAAAGGTTCCCATCCCATTTAGAGGCTGCTAAAATTATACTCAGTTTAAACAATGTTCTGTGAGCTAAATACTCAATAAAACAAATATATCTATCTATGCTCAGTGCATTTACGTCAGTCTGGAGTCCACAGAAGATCGTCTAGACTGGATACAACTGTAGCAAACTCAGCTGTAACATGTACTAGATGTTTAGAGAATTTCAGCCTTTAGATGCACGTTTCCACTCACTAATAGGAAGTTCTTTAAGATATATATATATATATATTTTTTTACGTTTTATTGTTCCCCCTCTCCACAAGCCCATGTCCACTCACATTATTTGGACAACAAATGAAGCCGTTCTCCTTCACAAGTGCTTTCCAGCGATCCAGGAGATGTGGATTAAAGGTCGGCAGGCCAGGACGTAGGTAGTTCAGCTGTCACATGACATGCATGTTAGACATCCCTGCTAGACAGCTGCAGAAAATATTCTACAGATGTGACATGACTGCAGGCAATAGCTGTAGACAGTGCACTTACCTACCCATCTTAAACAAAACAGCACAGCTTCCATGTCTAAGCATTGTACCTGTAAACATTAGACGCCACGCACTCTCATAATCTGCCTCTCACCCTCTTGCTGTCCGGCACCAAATCCTCCTTCTTTCTTCTCCTGCTCCCTTCCTTTGCCAGCTCATCCTCTGCAATTTCCTGCAAATGGAAGACTGCGACTTGCGCTGAGTGCCTCCTGACCCTACCACTTGGAGTTCGCTCAAAATCCTCTACCAACTCCGTCTGATTTGACACAGGGTCCAAGTCCTCAGAATCCTAGAAAGAGAGACACAGAGACTGAAGAAACGGCACTGTGTGTAGCTGTCATGTACAGAGCAGTCACTCACCGCACAGTGCTCCGAGCGTATATGGTAATCTCTCCCAGCCTTGGACTGGTAAGCCTTGTTACACTGAGGGCAGGAAAAGTGCAGCTTCTCCCGTTCACACTGTTGTGTGCCGCAACGCTGGGTGTGGTACTGATACCCCATCAAGCTGGAGAACGTGGCTGAGCAATTCTGGGATGACAGAAGCACATAAAGCACACAGTGTTCCTGCTACCTGTGGCAATGTGGCGGGAATATAGTATTATACAGTTTATACAGTTAGCCGTATACCTGCTTAGGGCAGCGCAATTTTCCCATCTGCTTCAACATTTTTCTCAGCCGTTCCCGCTCTCTGGGATCTTCCAGTGGATTACTGTCAGGACTGGAAGACTGGAAGTAAGGGGAAATTATAAGAATTGCAACATAGCTTATCTAGTCCCCAACACTAAACACACTAATCATTATTTCATCAGGATGCAGAGCTGAAATCTCCCAGCATTCCCTGCTCAATCAGTGTCTACATGGAGCATGCTCTAACCAGACACTACCCAACTGAGCTGTGTAAGGTACTTACACAATGACTCAATGAATTTATTTCACCTTATTGACATGTTCTGCCATGGTGTGATAATTCAGACCGGCTTTGGACTTGAACTGCTTCCGGCATTGTTGACATCTCAGCGCTTCTTGCAGCTAAATTATCACAGAGAAGTAATGTCAGTACATCTGCTATGCAACTACTCCCACAAAAAACTCAAGATTATAGCACCTCAGAACTGACACAAGCCCTATAACAATAGTCGCTAAATCACCAAGATCCCATCCCTGTTATACTAGATCCCACAGCTTTCCTAGTCTGCAATGGCAAATGTGCTTAGCTATGAGGCATAGCACTGTAGGAGTTATAGTGATACCCAGCTTTTCGAAAATCCAGAACAGGTTTTTTTAACAACTTCTTATTGGATATCAGGTTTCAATCTGTCTCACCTGTTCACATACATCCATGTGTTTTCTCAGCCCTGCCAAGGTTTTTCGTGTAACATTGGAGCAGTTGGGGCAGGTCACCTCACCCTTCTTATTGCTTAGACGTTGGCACTTGTCGTCCACACTGCCTGGTACAAGGGGGAGAAATATGAAGGCAATCTGTGCCTTTCCAAAGCAGAATATTTATAGGAAACTCTCATGTACATCATCTGTTGCAGTTTTCCAGACTGCATTACATACAGGTAGGTGTCAGAAATTCTAAGCAGACAGATCCAATCAAAAGAAGTTTCTCTTAAGAACCAATGGAGGCAGAAAGGAGGCACTCTATATGCAAAGCATTGCTATTAAGACAACTTTGAGCAAATCAAAGTGGGGTTGATGCCTTTGAAAACATTAATCACTAGGTATAAAATATAAAAGTTACTTTTGAGGCTAAAGATGTTGTCCAGGATTAGAAAAACAAGGCTGCTTTCTTCTATAAATTGTATTGCAGCTCAGCCCCATTTATGTCAAAGTAAGGGAGCTACAACACAAGAGACTACTATTAACGTGTACTGCACTGGTTTTGGAATCAGCCATGTTTCTAATCCTTGACAACTTTAGGCTGAGAAAAGTCGCTGAGAGGCAAGTTACAGCTTTTACATATAAAGGGGCAGAAAAGGTGGAGTAACTGCAGGATCAGACAAAAATACAAGGTTTATCTGTAACCATACAGACATATAAGTCTACATAAGAATTGTAGGAGGTGTTTTTATTTTAAATAATTTCAGCAATTTAAAGGTAGTAACCAGATAAAGGATTATGTAAGGATAGATTAGATGAACTCGGTGGTCTTTTTCTACTGACAACCTTTCATGTAAATGCTAGTGGTGCAAATGTTGAGCTGGTGCATGTTGCTTCTTACCTGAAGTGGGCTTCATGAGGTGCTCCAGTCTTATGTTTGTATTTTCAGTCTTCTTCTTTTGTTCTTCTACTCTCCCCTGTACAATCCGTGCCTGCCTTCCTCTGGACTTGTCCTCTGTTTTTCCTAAACCTGAAAAGACAAAAGTTAGAATCTGAGTTCCTCATGAAGTGGAGATCCCCACTGAGGTAGAAGCACTTAGAAATTTGCCCCTTTAATTTCTGATTAGCTCCCCTTGGAAACAGAGCGAGTGGTCTACTCATAGAATTCTATAAGACCTTTCTAAGAATTCATATACCACACACTCGGCTTTTTAAGTTATGCATTGTCATAAAAAAGTTAACTTCTGACACGTCAAAAGTTTTGATTGGGCTTTCACTGCTGGGCCCCCTCCTTCCAATAAGGAGAGCGAGCTAGGAAAAGTGTGCAGTAGCACATTTCACTCCCTGGCTCGCAGCCATCTCCTTGGTGGCTCCATTATAATTCTATGAGACCACTGGACCGAGATCACTGACAGGGCAGAAGTAAAGCACATCTCTCCCTCCACCTTTTCCGGATTGCTGGGGGTCTCAGCACCGATCAAAACTTTTGACATGTTCCTGTGGCGTCAAAAAGGTTCAAAGTCCAGCAGCTTGCCTGGTAGAATAATCCAAAAGTTTATTTGGTGGCCAAGTGCTAATACAACGTTTCAACCTGAAGTCGTCTTTTTCAAGTATACTTGAAGATGACTACTTCATGTCGAAATGTTGTATTAGCACTTGGCCACCAAATAAATAATGCCCAAATAGTTCCATACAGGAAATACTCACTGCATACAGTGTATAAACAGTACACTGAATGCCATACACTGCCCAGGATACTCAGAGCATTATAATACTGCTTTACAGTGCCTGATGACAAAGTGTCATACATAACTTTCAAGGAACTAAGAAGTGCCCAGAGTGCTACACCTTGCCCACACATAACCATATTGGCGGACATTTATAAAGACCAGCGTACCCGTAAATTAAATAAGGCCCCGCCTCCAATGCCATACACTACCCAGAATACTCAAGAGCATACCGGAATCACTAAGAGGTGATTGACCTGCACCTGCCGTATGGAAGGAGCAGAAATTTACACCTGCTCCTCAGCAGGTGTAGATTTCTGTCATGATTTACACCTGCAAGCAGGCATAAATTAGGCGCCATGCCGCAACCTCTCAACCGATGAGCGGGGGAAGCCACTGGCGTACACCAGGGAGAGAGAAGGGGTGAATCTGCACCTTCTCCCTGGTGTATGCCACTGGCACAGGTTTCATAAATGTCCCCCATTGTGTCCAGATATTACCCACCTAGTACTATATGGTGCATAACTACTGCCAAACAGTGCCATTATAGCCCTTTATAATGTCCATAGAACCCCTAGAGTTGCCCATCAAAGAGCCGACACTGTTGAGAATGAACTCCCTTGCTCTTTCCTGAGGGGTAATGCTGCACCCTGCTGGCAGCAGTTAGTAATTTCTTAATGACTTACTGAACATTTCCAAATGGGAGAGAAGACAGTCCCTGAAAACCAAAAACTTTCTATTGGACCTAGAACCCAAGGGATGAATGTTCTTCACACTTCCCTTCGTGATTACCTTTTAAGCCAAAAGTGGTGGTGATGGACGGCTGCTCTCCTGTAAACTTCTTTGGAGTCTTCTGTTTCCTTCCTATCTCATGAAAGAGCAGAAACAAATAAAATATATGTAAACCATTTCAGAAGGAAAGAAAGAGCAACTGGACACCAATGAGGCAATGAGCATAGAACAACTAATAAACCACCAGCCCTCCCCTTACTGTGCTTCATTCTCTCTGGGTCCTCATCAGACAGACATGCATCCCCTTGTCTTTCATTGTCCTTGGGATGGTGGATGTCTCCATTCTGCCCTGGGGTCTGCACTGTATGCGGTTTTGAAACCTTGTTTGCTGTAGATCCTTTTTTCACCACCCTGAGGACAATATAAAGTCAATACCACAACACAAAAAACAATTACCAACTACAGCCTTATAGCAATGTTTCCCAACCTGTAGCAAGATGACAACTCTCATTATGCCTTCACAGCCTTCATACTCTGACAGCTCTCCAGCAACACATTTTCCATCCTGCCCAACAACCTCCCTACTCTGAAAGCTCTATGGCTGCTGCAAAACTACAACAGTTTTGCACAGCTAGAGAGTCAACCTGTAGGTTGGGAAAACACTGCCTTATAGTACAGGTGTACAGCTCATGGCACTGCCTCCAACTGCATTGCTACGTTTAGTTTCATATAATTTGGTGGTACCCCTTGCACTTCTCCTTTGTCCCATTGGAGACCACTTGTGGGCTTGTCCTGTTTTCTCTGCTCTCCTCCTTCTCCGAATGGTTCCACATCAGGTGTTTCTGCAGCTGCGGTCTCGAGGCAAAAACAGCTTCACAGTGCGGGCAAGAGAGGACCATCCGGGATAGGAGCGGAGCCTAAATGGGAAGAAACAGAAGGTCAATCTGAGAATCTCAATCTGTAAAAGTTTATATTGAACATGCAAAGAACAATTGACATGTATGATACATATGCATTTGCGCCTTGGCCTCATTTCGGTTAATTTCAATAGTTTATTTTATTTGCATCTGTTTCTATCTGTGTTGTAGTTTGTTTAACGGAGAAAGAAACAAAACAAGTTTTTTTTTTCCAATGATGATTGATATACATGTTCTATTTACCATCTGTCATAATACATTTTTAAAACTGAGCGGATGTAAACTGTGATGAACACAAAAAGACCAGGTTAAAAAAGGTTAGTCCCCTGTTTGCACATGCATTTTGGTGGATCAGTTCATGTGTAAGAACAGATCTGTTCAAAACAGATCAAATTTACATATGTGAACCCAGCCTAACATGTACAAACCGTGCATTCATAACAAGACAGAAACACAATATGACAACAAACAGCAACGCACACAATGCACAGTAAGGACCAGCCAATGCAATAGTAGCCATTCAGAACAGGGAGAAAAGGACACAGGCAACAGGCATTAAAGTGAATGTACCGTCAAGTACATCACTTTTTTTTTCAGCCGATCGGCGCCAGCACAGGGATCATGGTGGCAACGAACGCTGCCTGGTTCCCACGCTCTACTTTCACAGACTACCATGTACCCTTTTCCCCCAGTGTTCTTCCTCCTACACATCTAAGAAATACCACTCAAGACATATTGCCACTTTGTACTGCGTCAATTGGTCAATGCTGCGAGGGCCTCTATTCTTGGCTTATGGCGCTTCCCTGACCCTCGTTCCATTTCCCTTTGGTTGCGCAAAGTTGAGGATGCGAAACGCCTTGAAGACCTGAAAGCTCAGTTATACGACTGCTTTGCCGGCTTCCTCCGGAGTTGGTATTACTGGGGCTAGTTTACTGATACTACGGAATTCAAGACTCTAAGGGCTGTATTACACGGGGCGATTATCGTTCGAAAAATTGTTAGATCATTTGAATTTAAACGATAATCATTTCATGTAATAGCAGGCAACAATTAAACGACCAACGAGAAATCGCTGATTGTTTGATAGAATCTAGACCTATTTTCATCGTTGATGGTCCACAAATCGTTCAGTGTAATAACACATAATTCGATCGTTCCCTGGTCTATCAGCCAGGAAAGGACGAGTGCTTGTCATAGCGAACATTTGAGATCGTTTATCATTAATCAAAAATGTTATACCACCCTAATAGTCCAGTAAAAGGTCCGCCACCCCCTCCTTTATTTTCTTTCCTTTCTCTTTCCTCTTACTCTCTATTTTTGCTTTGCTGGTTATAACACTGGTTTGGGCCCTGGCCCTTTTTTTGCTCATCATACGTTACACTGATAACTGAGTTTCCTGTTTGCACCGTGCCTGGTGCTTGTTATTCTTATTAAAATTAAATAAAATTCAGAATTTAAAAAAAATAGAAAAAGAAAACCTATAGTATAGGAATCGGAATCACGTCACTGCTCAAGTAAATGGGACTGAAACCCACAGGGCAATGCCTGGTGAGCGAAGAAGCGGCAGTGCCATTCACTGGACTTTCATCAATATAATACTGACATTCTATCCTAATGAAAAATCCTTAATTTAGTAGTCCTGGACAACCCCTTTGAATTCTTCCTACACCTTTAGTCTATGTTCACACTACGTACATGTGCGGCTGAAACTACGGCCGTGTGAAAAATAGACATGCGGGCGAATTGCGAACATACGGGCGAACCGCGAACATACGCCGTAGTATAGTTATGCTTCCTATCTTGTTTCGAAGCAGTTTGAAGAAGGTCATTTACTTGGAAATCTTCGCCCAGCCCAGTAAACCACACAGAACCTTTTAATATAAAAATCTAGTTCGATTTGGCTGAAAAAAGTATTCCGTACGGGGCCGCATTGAAATCCACGGCCGTGACTTGGAACAGTTCCGGCCACAAACAATGGTCTTTTTCATTTTTCACGGCACTGTATATGATCAGGCCGTAGGCTCATACGTAGTGTGCATTGTGCGGCCGTATATCGTATATTCGCGGTTTGCACTACGGCCAGAAATATACGTAGTGTGACCATAGCCTTATAGAGGTCAGAGCTCTGTTTCTTGGTTGCTCAGTCAAGGACTTGTAAATTCACCTTTACTTTAGGACCCTCAATGTGCATTAAAATGGCTGTTCAGTGCACGCCATTGACTCCCTTGGCATTACCTTACCCCTTGGCATCGTTGATAATGTTGTTTTAGTCCATACACACTGGGAAACTCCACCCAGCAGCCTGAGCTTGGACATCGCACCCGCGACAAGGTCTTAAACATTTCTTTCCACTCGCTGATCAAGGAGGGCTGAAATATAAAAGGGAAAAAAATATATTCGCTTTGTAAAGATTACAGCTGGCTGTAAGGCAACTGGTTTCAGCAGGATCCCTCCCTATTCTTGTCTTTCAACGTGTTTGAAAATCATTGGTGGCCGGACACTCATCGCTACATGTAATAATGATAAGTGGTCAGCGGCTCGTTCTGTACTAAGAAAATAACAAACATGTTTGCTTACCTGTCCACACTGCCCTGGGGTCCTCCTGGCTTGTTTCTGCGCTCCCCGATTGCTGACACTTCCATACCCATCTCTGCAGTGACAGCCCTCTTAGTCAATCGCTGGCCAAGATGTGACAGCCCCGAGCACCCTCTCATTGCAGAGATGGATTTGGAAGTGTCAGCAGCTGTGAGTGGGAAATGTACAGACAAGCAAGGAGGATATCAGGAAGCATGGACAGGAAAGCATGTTTATTTTTTTGTATACACGCTGGAATACCCTAGCAGCATGATAATCGAGCTGTGTAATGGGTTCTGGAAGCATCCGCCGATCCGCCAAGACTGGTACTCTCTTAGGGTCCATTTACACAGAAAGATTATCTGACAGATTATCTGCCAAAGATTTGAAGCCAAAGCCAGGAACAGACTATAAACAGGAAACAGGTCATAAAGGAAAGCCTGAGATTTCTCCTCCTTTCAAATCCATTCCTGGCTTTGGCTTTAAATCTTTGGCAGATAATCTGTCAAATAATCTTTCTGTGTAAATGGACCCTTACTCCACTAATTGAGCCATCTAATGGTGCATTTACACAGGCAGATTTATTTGACAGATTCTGGAAGCCAAAGCCAGGAATGGATTTGAAAAAAAAAGGGGAAATCTCAGTCTTTCCTTTATGGCCCATTCCCTGTTTATTGTTTGTTCCTGGCTTTGGCTTCAATAATCTGTCAGATAAATCTGTCTGTGTAAACGCACCATAAGACTGCCCTAAAGGAAGGATTCCTCTCCAGCAAGTAACTTCCTACCCAACAGTAATGTCATCACTGGAACGCTTTTCCCACCACGCCTAGCCACCAGTTCGCTAAGGAGCTATCAATGCCAATATATATATTGAGTATGTGCATGTTCCTATTTATTGATTATGCTCTACAAGCTGTGGCCTTCAGTGTCCTTTCCATGATTGTACTTGTAGTTCTACACTAACATAATAGGGAATAAAACTCGTTGCAATGGATCACACTTTCCACTTGTTTGCAACACAAAATAATCTTATCTTAGCACAGGCATTTCTTAGAAAAGTAAGGCAGCATTACAGTAATTGGTTGCCAGTAAGAGCTGACAGAGGAAGAGTGAAAGTGTTAGGTGGCCATACACCTTCAATAACTGACAATCGTTTGGCTATCAGTTATCTATCCTGTCCTTTCTATGGGGAAAAAGGGGTAAGCCACAGCCAGACTGCTCACACTGCAGCTTACCCATCATACACCACCATCAACTCAGTTGAGGGAGCCCCACACATCTTACACTGATGGCCAAACCTGATGCGAGCAGCGGATACTGCTGATGAAAGCATAATAATCTTCACACAAACACATAGGGGGAGATTTATCAAAGGGTGTAAAATTTAGACTGGTGCAAACTGCCCACAGCAACCAATCACAGCTCACCTTCCAACTCTGGTGAAAGAAAAGAGGAGCTGTGATTGGTTGCTGTGGGTAGTTTGCACCAGTCTAAATTTTACACCCTTTGATAAATCTCCCCCATAGTCTTGTACTTCATGTTTGTGTACTGACAGGGAGTATCATCTCCTTCTTTTACATGGAGCTGTATACCATCAAAGAAAGGAAAGGCCTCTATATCAGTAGAGCAGTCCTGTGTACTCTATTTGGCCTTTGAAACCTGCAGAACTTGCAAATGGGAGCCCAGATTACGCCAATTCTAAAGGCACTACATAAGACACGTTTCCCTTATAATGGATATCCAGCTTTGCTCCTTACCGGTATTCCCCGCAGTTCGCGGCCTTCTGGTCTGGCATATCTCTTCTGCACTGTCCTCCTGTTGTAATAGCTTCCTGAAAACACACAAGCAGATAAAGATATAAATTTAAAATCGGATTGTACTGTATTTTCCTTCCGGATGTTGTCTTATAAGGCAGCTGCTGAAAAACTTTGGAACAGGACTGGAGAATCTGCGGTCGCTGAATGCGGTGGGGGGAGCTCAAAAACCACTGCATCCCCGCCATATGCGGTGACCGTATGAAAAGCAGAGCAAGCTGCAGGCGTCCGGGGTATGGAAAAAAAGAGATACGGTACAGTGGCACTGTTCCCAGAAAAACACACCTCTTTCACCCCTCAGACTGATCATCTATTCTCTTTAGAAGTTCATCTCCCACGGCTCCTCTCCAATCCTGTTTCTCGCAGTTCACACTTCACCATCATTTCCCAGGATGATTATACATCTCAGCTTAGAAACCATCCCTCCCCCTCCTTTATCACTTACTGCTGGGGAGCCATTGCACTCCTTGTCACACCTAGCATGCTACAAATGTGCCAATGATAAAGACACGGAATGCAGCAAAAATATCTCTTAAAGGGCAACTACAACAAAACTCTGCTTACTTTGTATGAGAAATGTGGTTTACCAATACCTATATGTAAAATAGGGATTAAGTCACATTAATGGGGTGCAAACACTATTTAAATGTAGGGGAGTCTGGTTCTCTCCACAGCACTTAGACCTCTATGACAAGTAAGAGAGAAATCTGCCGCAATATGGGATATTTTTGTTGCAAGAATGCCCCTTTAAACATGGATGACAACTATAAGTAGATAGACAGACAGACAGACAGGAGATAGGGGGTGGGGGGGGGGGGGGGGGGGGTCGGGAGCCTGTCACCCCGGCACGGGGGGTGACTGGTTCCCTTTAAATAATGGTGCGTTTACTCTGAGCGATTATCGTTCGGATTTTCACGATAACGATAGCATTTGAGCAATAATCAGCTAGTGTAAACACATCGAACGATCAAGCGACAAGTGATAAATCGTACTTGGTCGTTTACTGAAAATTAGCAGATCGCTTCGTCTAAACAGTCTTTCACCGATTCACCCTATGCGTGAGATGGGCTTAAGCGATCTTAAAACGATTGCAATAACGTTTTTTTCAAACGATATATTGTTCCGTCTAAATGCTGATCGTTATAAAAAACACATTGTTACTTCGAAATTGTTAACCGTTCGATTGGGCGAATTATCGCTCCATGTAAACGGACCATAAGAAAACAATTTTTTTCATGCAACAAAGCAGTGCAGCACAGCAAACTAGCAAAGTGACGTTTCTGTGGCCTCACGCCACCACTTTCAAGCTCTAGCTTGAAAATGGTGGCGTGAGGCCACAGAAACGTCGCTTCACTAAGATTACAAAATAAACTCTCCTTTTTTTGTGCCTGAAAACCGCGCCACTCTTATTCATGTGCCATGTCATGGTATTGCAGATACAGTGTCATGCCCTATCTCACACTAAGGATTGCATCAGTCCTTGCACGAGCAGTAAACCAATCTTGGCTTTACTTTTAAGCAGTCGTCAACAAAGAAGAAGGTCTCCTGGGTGCTATTTCACAGCATGATGGCATCCAGGACAGCCTTGGCGAGAGCTGTGCCCCGGGCATTCACGTCACGGCCCTTTGAAGATGCACCAGAGGGACCGGTGTTGTGCCTACAGCTCCAAAACTACGGGAGGGTCGATCATGAAAATTGATAGGAGTGAAGGTAGAAACACAGCAAGCAAAACCTGAATCACGGGGAAGACCTTATTGTACTGATTGTACGGTTGGACCCCCCAGTGACCACACACTTTTCCTATATCCTCTGTATAGGGAATAAGCATTACTAATGGAAAAACCCATTTGAATTCCTATAGGATCTACTGTGTCATGATCATGTGTCTGCACACCGACAATGTCAGGAAGCCATAAAGCCAACCTTCACATGATGTGACAGGAGCAGCTCAGCCAATCAGAGCAAGAGGAGGCAGACACTCACCTGAGTCTGATGCCAGGAACTGCAGCTGAGTGGAAGCTCTGGATTTACTGATCCGGGGGAACTGCTGCCTGGATCCTGTGGCCACAGAGTCAGCCATCGCTGTAGATAGATCAGACAGAGGGTGGAGTCAGGTGGGAAAAGGGTGGAGTCAGGTGAGAAAGGGGTTGGGTTAATGTGACAAAGGGCGGAGTCAGGTGGGTAATACAAGAGGTGGCAGACGGGCAGTGAGGTATATAGGAGGCACCATGACAGGGAGCTACTGAGGTACCAAGGTGCCCGTTACCTGTTGTAAGGACTGTCACATATGTAGGAGTGAGGTGTGAGGTACAGGGGCAGTAGGGTATGGAAGGTGTGAGGTATGAGGTAGAATAACGTAAGGCACCGTGAGGTATGAGGTACCCAGTAAACACAGACAGTGAAATATGGGGTATACAGTACATGCAGGATGTACAGGGCAAAGGCAGACAAAAATCACTCCCTGTACTGTATACCTCATACCTCAGTGCCTGTACTATATACATCATACCTCAGTGCCTGTACTATATACCTCATACCTCACTGTCTGTACTATATACCTCATATCTCACTGCCTGTACTATATACCTCATATCTCACTGCCTGTACTATATACCTCATACCTCACTGCCTGTACTATATACCTCATACCTCAGTGTATGTACTATATACCTTATACCTCAATGCCTGTACTATATACCCTATACATCACTGTCTGTAGTTTATACCTCATACCTCACTGCCTGTACTGTATGAGGTACACGGTACAGTGAGGATACACCGCGCAGTGAGGTATAGGATACACGGCGCAGTGAGGTATAGGATACACGGCGCAGTGAGGTATAGGATACACGGCGCAGTGAGGTATAGGATACACGGCGCAGTGAGGTATAGGATACACGGCGCAGTGAGGTATAGGATACACGGCGCAGTGAGGTATAGGATACACCGTACAGTGAGGTATAAGATACACCGTACCGTACAGTGAGGTATAAAATACACCGTACAGTGAGGTATAGGATACACCGTGCTGTGAGGTATAGGATACACCGTACAGTGAGGTATAGGATACACCGTACAGTGAGGTATAAGATACACCGTACAGTGAGGTATAGGATACACCGTACCGTACAGTGAGGTATAGGATACACCGTGCTGTGAGGTATAGGATACACCAGACAGTGAGGTATAGGATACACCGTACAGTGAGGTATAGGATACACCGTACAGTGAGGTATAGGATACACCGTACCGTACAGTGAGGTATAGGATACACCGCGCAGTGAGGTATAGGATACACGGTACAGTGAGGTATAGGATACACGGTACAGTGAGGTATAGGATACACGGTACAGTGAGGTATAGGATACACCGTACAGTGAGGTATAGAATACACCGTGCTGTGAGGTATAGGATACACCGTACAGTGAGGTATAGAATACACCGTGCTGTGAGGTATAGGATACACCGTGCTGTGAGGTATAGGATACACCGTACAGTGAGGTATATAATACACCGTGCTGTGAGGTATAGGATACACCGTACAGTGAGGTATAGAATACACCGTGCTGTGAGGTATAGGATACACCGTGCTGTGAGGTATAGGATACACCGTGCTGTGAGGTATAGGATACACCGTGCTGTGAGGTATAGGATACACCGTGCTGTGAGGTATAGGATACACCGTACAGTGAGGTATAGGATACACCGTACAGTGAGGTATAGGATACACCGTACAGTGAGGTATAGGATACACCGTGCTGTGAGGTATAGGATACACCGTACAGTGAGGTATAGGATACACCGTGCTGTGAGGTATAGGATACACCGTACAGTGAGGTATAGGATACACGGTACAGTGAGGTATAGGATACACGGTACAGTGAGGTATAGGATACACCGTACAGTGAGGTATAGGATACACCGTACAGTGAGGTATAGGATACACCGTGCTGTGAGGTATAGGATACACCGTGCTGTGAGGTATAGGATACACCGTGCTGTGAGGTATAGGATACACGGTACAGTGAGGTATAGGATACACCGTGCTGTGAGGTATAGGATACACCGTGCTGTGAGGTATAGGATACACCGTGCTGTGAGGTATAGGATACACGGTACAGTGAGGTATAGGATACACCGTGCTGTGAGGTATAGGATACACCGTGCTGTGAGGTATAGGATACACCGTACAGTGAGGTATAGGATACACCGTGCTGTGAGGTATAGGATACACCGTGCTGTGAGGTATAGGATACACCGTGCTGTGAGGTATAGGATACACCGTACTGTGAGGTATAGGATACACCGTACAGTGAGGTATAGGATACACCGTACAGTGAGGTATAGGATACACCGTACAGTGAGGTATAGGATACACCGTACAGTGAGGTATAGGATACACCGTACAGTGAGGTATAGGATACACCGTACTGTGAGGTATAGGATACACCGTGCTGTGAGGTATAGGATACACCGTGCTGTGAGGTATAGGATACACCGTGCTGTGAGGTATAGGATACACCGTGCTGTGAGGTATAGGATACACCGTGCTGTGAGGTATAGGATACACCGTGCTGTGAGGTATAGGATACACCGTGCTGTGAGGTATAGGATACACCGTGCTGTGAGGTATAGGATACACGGTACAGTGAGGTATAGGATACACCGTACTGTGAGGTATAGGATACACCGTGCTGTGAGGTATAGGATACACCGTACAGTGAGGTATAGGATACACCGTACAGTGAGGTATAGGATACACCGTGCTGTGAGGTATAGGATACACCGTGCTGTGAGGTATAGAATACACCGTACAGTGAGGTATAGAATACACCGTGCAGTGAGGTATAGAATACACGGTACAGTGAGGTATAGGATACACCGTACTGTGAGGTATAGGATACACCGTGCTGTGAGGTATAGGATACACCGTACAGTGAGGTATAGAATACACGGTACAGTGAGGTATAGGATACACCGTACTGTGAGGTATAGGATACACCGTGCTGTGAGGTATAGGATACACGGTACAGTGAGGTATAGGATACACCGTGCTGTGAGCTATAGGATACACCGTGCTGTGAGCTATAGGATACACCGTGCTGTGAGGTATAGGATACACCGTGCTGTGAGGTATAGGATACACCGTGCTGTGAGGTATAGGATACACCGTGCTGTGAGGTATAGGATACACCGTGCTGTGAGGTATAGGATACACGGTACAGTGAGGTATAGGATACACCGTACTGTGAGGTATAGGATACACCGTGCTGTGAGGTATAGGATACACGGTACAGTGAGGTATAGGATACACCGTACTGTGAGGTATAGGATAGGTGCGCTGGGGTATACGGGGCCGGTGATGGTCGCTCTCGGGGTGTGGCCCCGGTCTCGGTACCCCGTTCCTGGGATCTTACCTGCCGGGCCCCGCCGCTCGCTGTCGGTCATGCGCTGAGCTCACTCCGCCCCCGGAGCCCAAACTCTCGCGGTACTGAAAGGGGGGAGACCGGGGGGAGAACCGAGGGAGGGGGCTGAGATCTACCGGGCACAGGAGGACCCCGAATACACAGGTCACGTGACACGTCCTCCTAGACCGACATGTATGTGTATAGAGGTCCTCAGAGCTACCGACCGCAAACCCTATATACCTTCCTATATAACTACTGGTCCTATATACCATCCTATATAACTGCTGGTCCTATATACCTTCCTATATAACTACTGGTCCTATATACCATCCTATATAACTACTGGTCCTATATACCATCCTATATAACTACTGGTCCTATATACACACACCCTATATAACTACTGGTCCTATATACCATCCTATATAACTACTGGTCCTATATACCATCCTATATAACTACTGGTCCTATATACCATCCTATATAACTACTGGTCCTATATACACACCCTATATAACTACTGGTCCTATATACCATCCTATATAACTGCTGGTCCTATATACCATCCTATATAACTACTGGTCCTATATACCACCCTATATAACTACTGGTCCTATATACCTTCCTATATAACTACTGGTCCTATATACCATCCTATATACACACCCTATATAACTACTGGTCCTATATACCACCCTATATAACTACTGGTCCTATATACCTTCCTATATAACTACTGGTCCTATATACCATCCTATATACACACCCTATATAACTACTGGTCCTATATACCACCCTATATAACTACTGGTCCTATATACCATCCTATATACACACCCTATATAACTACTGGTCCTATATACCATCCTATATAACTACTGGTCCTATATACCATCCTATATAACTACTGGTCCTATATACACACACCCTATATAACTTCTGGTCCTATATACCATCCTATATAACTACTGGTCCTATATACCATCCTATATAACTACTGGTCCTATATACCATCCTATATAACTACTGGTCCTATATACACACCCTATATAACTACTGGTCCTATATACACACCCTATATAACTACTGGTCCTATATACCATCCTATATAACTACTGGTCCTATATACCATCCTATATAACTACTGGTCCTATATACACACACCCTATATAACTTCTGGTCCTATATACCATCCTATATAACTACTGGTCCTATATACCATCCTATATAACTACTGGTCCTATATACCATCCTATATAACTACTGGTCCTATATACACACCCTATATAACTACTGGTCCTATATACACACCCTATATAACTACTGGTCCTATATACCATCCTATATAACTACTGGTCCTATATACCATCCTATATAACTACTGGTCCTATATACACACACCCTATATAACTACTGGTCCTATATACCATCCTATATAACTACTGGTCCTATATACACACACCCTATATAACTACTGGTTCTATATACCATGCTATATTACTACTGGTCCTATATACACACACCCTATATAACTACTGGTCCTATATACCATCCTATATAACTACTGGTCATATATACCATCCTATATAACTACTGGTCCTATATACCATCCTATATAACTACTGGTCATATATACCATCCTATATAACTACTGGTCATATATACCATCCTATATAACTACTGGTCATATATACCATCCTATATAACTACTGGTCCTATATACCTTCCTATATAACTACTGGTCCTATATACCATCCTATATACACACCCTATATAACTACTGGTCCTATATACCACCCTATATAACTACTGGTCCTATATACCATCCTATATACACACCCTATATAACTACTGGTCCTATATACCATCCTATATAACTACTGGTCCTATATACCATCCTATATAACTACTGGTCCTATATACACACACCCTATATAACTTCTGGTCCTATATACCATCCTATATAACTACTGGTCCTATATACCATCCTATATAACTACTGGTCCTATATACCATCCTATATAACTACTGGTCCTATATACACACCCTATATAACTACTGGTCCTATATACACACCCTATATAACTACTGGTCCTATATACCATCCTATATAACTACTGGTCCTATATACCATCCTATATAACTACTGGTCCTATATACACACACCCTATATAACTTCTGGTCCTATATACCATCCTATATAACTACTGGTCCTATATACCATCCTATATAACTACTGGTCCTATATACCATCCTATATAACTACTGGTCCTATATACACACCCTATATAACTACTGGTCCTATATACACACCCTATATAACTACTGGTCCTATATACCATCCTATATAACTACTGGTCCTATATACCATCCTATATAACTACTGGTCCTATATACACACACCCTATATAACTACTGGTCCTATATACCATCCTATATAACTACTGGTCCTATATACACACACCCTATATAACTACTGGTTCTATATACCATGCTATATTACTACTGGTCCTATATACACACACCCTATATAACTACTGGTCCTATATACCATCCTATATAACTACTGGTCATATATACCATCCTATATAACTACTGGTCCTATATACCATCCTATATAACTACTGGTCATATATACCATCCTATATAACTACTGGTCATATATACCATCCTATATAACTACTGGTCATATATACCATCCTATATAACTACTGGTCCTATATACCACCCTATATAACTACTGGTCCTATATACCATCCTATATACACACCCTATATAACTACTGGTCCTATATACCATCCTATATAACTACTGGTCCTATATACCATCCTATATAACTACTGGTCCTATATACACACACCCTATATAACTTCTGGTCCTATATACCATCCTATATAACTACTGGTCCTATATACCATCCTATATAACTACTGGTCCTATATACACACCCTATATAACTACTGGTCCTATATACACACCCTATATAACTACTGGTCCTATATACACACCCTATATAACTACTGGTCCTATATACCATCCTATATAACTACTGGTCCTATATACCATCCTATATAACTACTGGTCCTATATACACACACCCTATATAACTACTGGTCCTATATACCATCCTATATAACTACTGGTCCTATATACCATGCTACATACACACCCTATATAACTACTGGTTCTATATACCATGCTATATTACTACTGGTCCTATATACACACACCCTATATAACTACTGGTCCTATATACCATCCTATATAACTACTGGTCATATATACCATCCTATATAACTACTGGTCCTATATACCATCCTATATAACTACTGGTCATATATACCATCCTATATAACTACTGGTCGTATATACCATCCTATATAACTACTGGTCCTATATACCATCCTATATAACTACTGGTCATATATACCATCCTATATAACTACTGGTCATATATACCATCCTATATAACTACTGGTCATATATACCATCCTACATAACTACTGGTCCTATATAACTACTCATCCTACATACACACCCTATATAACTACTGGTCCTATATACCATCCTATATAACTACTGGTCCTTTATACCATCCTATATAACTACTGGTCCTATATACCATCCTATATAACTACTGGTCCTATATACCATCCTATATAACTACTGGTCCTATATACCACCCTATATAACTACTGGTCTTATATACACACCCTATATACCTACTGATCCTATACACTCCATATACCTACTAATCCTATATACCTATTACCCATTAGACACTTGATAAAGAGACCGGACCGGTCTTGAAACGCATTGTGTCGCTGGAATAATTCTTTTAATAAATTTTATGATATTTTATATCTCTATTACCTCTTGGACCTGCGCCTGTTTTACCCGCCTTGGATTGGAGGAGGATACTGACTGTCGGGAGTGGCTGTGGTTCATTCACATGCTATCAGTAAGAGTTGTGCCTTACATCAGCACAACCTACTCAGGTGAGAGTTCTATGTGCTTACTTTCACCACTTCAGCCCTGTCTGAGTTACGCTATAGAGCGCTGTTTTATATTTTGTTTGTATATACCTACTGATATATCCTATATACTCCATATACCTACTGATCCTATATACACATCTTATATACCTACTGATCCTATATACACACCCTATATACCTACTGATCCTATACACTCCATATACCTACTAATCCTATATACCTACTGATCCTATATACTCCATATACCTACTGATCCTATATACACATCTTATATACCTACTGATCCTATATACACTTCATATACCTACTGATCCTATATACACACACCCTATATACCTAGTGATGCTATATACACCCCATATACCTACTGATCCTATATACATACCTGACGGCAATGTATCAGTGCAAGTAACTGACGACCATTTTATGGGGTCCCTAAAGCAGATGACATCCCCCACATTGTTACCCCTGGGGTTCTACAAAGCATAAGCTGCAAGGACAACTATCACATTTTACTATTTGTTCCTACAGGTTGTCCAGACATTGTAAAGGGGTACTCTGGAGAAAATCATTTTCTTTTTTAAAATATCCAGTCTTCCAATACTTATCAGCTGCTGTATGTGCTGCAGGAAGTGTTGTATTCTTTACAGTCTGACACAGTGCTCTCTGCTGCCACTTCTGTCCATTTCAGGAACTGTCCTGATCAGTAGCAAATCCCCATAGAAAACCTCTTCTGCTCTGGACAGTTCCTGACATGGACAAAGGTGGCAGCAGAGAACACTGTCTCAGACAGAAGAGAGAATACACCACTTCCTGCAGCACATACAGCAGTTGATAAGTACTGGAAGACTGGAGATTTGTAAATAGAAGTAAATTACAAATCTGTATAACTTTTTGACGCCGGTTGATTTGAAAGAAAAAAGATTTTCATCAGAGTTCCCCTTTAATAATGAGTGTAATTGCCCTCGGTGTCAGGGGTGTGCTCACAAGCATAGTAAAGATATCGTAAAGATGCAAGGAAGAAAGAAAAGCCTCAAGATTATCAATGAACGTTTATTCAGAAAACGGTATAAAAAAGGAAGAACTCCAAAGAGGTGAAGAGGGGACCCCATGTAACCAGGAACATTCACCTTCTGTAAATGCCATCCTGGTTAGTGGAGGCACTTTAACTTGTTGCAGGGGTAAAGCCCCTCTGTCCGTCTCAGTGCAGGAAATTATATCACAGTGATAGGAAGCCTGCCCACAATAAAAGTATGACCTCCCCCTGTAACGTAATGTATCAGCAACCTAACTATACTAAGCTCCCACAGGCTCAGAGGGTGAAATGTGTTATTTCTAATGGCATAGACATTAAATTGTGATGCAGGGTGAAAGCCCCACTGTCCTCCCCAGTGCAGTAAATAATATCACAGTGACAGGAAACTTACCCACATTAAAAATACAGTCCCCCACAGTAAGGTAAAGAACAAGCAGCCCATCTACACTAAGCTCCCACAGGCTCAGAGGGTGAAGTCTGTTATTTCTAATGACAAAAGACATTCAGAAGTCATTCTTCATGACAATTTTGTGGGCAAGGGGAAGACAATGATTTCCAGTATAACCTCGATATATTCATGTGTGAACTGTGGGAGGTCTGAATCTACAGTATGTTGTGTATTACACTATCATATACAACTATCTAAAACAATAGCATGTAACTATATTATCCGTATATTTATATAGTAATAATTATTATACAGCTCTGCCGGACCCTGCAGAGCCTACCCCTTACAGAGACCACTGTCCCAGGAATAAATACTGTATATTGAGCCAATATTTACATACATCTTACACTATATATATATTATATGATCTTCTATTGCTGAAAAATTCATGGCGGGTACGGTGTCACATGATGTGAAAGTTACCCCAAAAAGGCTCATTTGCAACTTGAAACAGAAGCTGATGTTCTCCATGTGTCAGGCATTAATACATTGGGCAGAGCAAGTCTTTGCACATGGAAAATGAACAACCCCTTTAATTCCGTTGCTTGCAGTCCCACATTTCACCACACCCCAAGGCAATGACTTACCATACACATTAACCTTGCTATAATCTGACTCGTGTGTCAAGCATTATATGGAGCCTACACAGCATTGGTCCTCCACATTAAACTTTGGTCTTTCCAATGGCTTTGTGGTCCTTGCATATAGAAAATGAACAATCCCTTTAATTTCTATAACATGCACTTCCAAGTTCCACCACATCCTGTTGCAATTATTTTGCATACACATCCTTGAAACAGCGCCCCCTTATGTAATCTGCACTGACCCGTCCTGTACTGCAGTATGTAAATGAGCCCTGTAGTATCCGTTATATAAATACATATTACATGGTGACGCCACACAGGACCATGGTGGTGTC
Organism: Dendropsophus ebraccatus; assembly: GCF_027789765.1. Lineage (NCBI taxonomy): Eukaryota > Metazoa > Chordata > Amphibia > Anura > Hylidae > Dendropsophus > Dendropsophus ebraccatus. Next base: position 9,093,155 of record NC_091467.1, read on the forward strand.
CTTTGCTTGTCCATATAGCAAAGCTGCCCTGCCTGCTACCAACAAAGTATGCAGTTCCACCTTATGGCCTTTAGATGGGGCTATGTGTTATTGCTAGAAAATAGTCTGATCACTGTGTTATTCATTGTAACAACGGTACCCACCTTATATAAGTGCTGTGATCAGATATTATCTGGGTAAAATCAACTATAATACAACTTCTAGTGCACTTTCTGACTGTTTCCACTGGAGTCCTCCAATAGGTGGCACTAGAGAGCCATGTTTCTTCCCACTAGAAGAGAGCTCATTTGCATATCTTTTGCCCAGGATGCATTGCCTGGCATATAACACTTCTTGTACAGCTTGGTGATCTCCACATTGAGACACTTTGCCCCCTCAGACCCTCTCCGTAGAATTTGCAAGCACATGATAGGACCATTGTAGAAACTAATAGTTCTTTTTGCCAAGAAGACTCACCATAATTTATCTAGACCCGCTATTATTATACCCCAATGCACCGCTACCATCACCGATAGGACTATTAGATCCTTTGCAGCTACCAGAAGTGAGCGTGTTGAGTGCACAGCAATGCCGGACTCTATTTGGCACTTACTAAGAAGAAAAGCAAGGGGAATGTGGAAGCACCCCGACACAAAATATGCTAATCAGTGGGTGGAGCAATGTTGTATGACTGGCAATGGGGTTTGAATTACTCCTATCCATACCCCTCTGTGAGTGAGTCCACAATACAGGAGAGGGGACTATTGGGATAAAGGTTAGGGGGCAATGTTAACCCCCCCCCCAGGCTGTACATGATCCATGGATCTATATGAAGTGACATCAACAATGCAGGAATCCTCTAGGTTGTCAGTCTATCCCAGTGTCCTATATCGCTGCTGGTTTCTTCCTGTCGGAGTCCTGATGACTTCCTCCCCTAGGAGAAGTTTCCAAAGGAAGCTAAAAAGGAAACAAAAAAATGGTTTAAAAAAAGCTAATTTCCCACAATGCACCACAGTCTAGCTCCATAAAGAAATTAGCAGAACTGTGAATGCAGCTCTGGAGTAAACTCATCATACTTCATTAACCTATTTGTACCTTGACTTAGCAGCTGCAGGTTGCGGACTTCCTCACGTACTTGCAGCTGTAAAACCTGCTGCAGAACCTCTTGCCGCTGGGACTCGTGGATGATCCCCATGCGCTGCAACTTCTCTGCGTTCAGCCTCAGCAGAGCGCGACCTAAGCAGAGGAGAGACAAGGACGGGACGGTGAGAGTCCTCCGCCTGCAGGCGCACTAAATGCATCATGAATTATGTACACTACATTGTAGTAAATGGAGCGTGCTGGATGGAGAAGTAAACAGCAAACACTTTCCTTCTCTGCCACACTGGATTCCTTACAGGTGATCCAGGCTATGTGTGTGATCCGCTATGTCTTACACAGAATTGTGCACGTTACGTATATATGACTCCATGTAGTGGATTGAATGAAACTTCTAAACCTGAGGAAGCTGAATGCCCTCTATACAGATGCCTGATCCTTCCTGCCTGTAAATCTTCTTCTCTTTATGGATCTTCATTACTACAGATCCTGATTCCCTTCACTTTCCTCATCTGTCTAAAGATCAGGAAAAACTGCTGACTATAGATCCCAGTTCTCTCCTCTTTCTATAGATCCTGATTCTCTCTTTATTCTATAGATCCTGATTCTCTCCTCTTTCTATAGATCCTGATTCACTCCTCTTTCTATAGATCCTGATTCACTCCTCTTTCTATAGATCCTGATTCACTCCTCTTTCTATAGATCCTGATTCACTCCTCTTTCTATAGATCCTGATTCTCTCCTCTTTCTATAGATCCCAGTTCTCTCCTCTTTCTATAGATCCTGATTCTCTCCTCTTTCTATAGATTCTGATTCTCTCCTCTTTCTATAGATCCTGATTCTCTCATTTTTCTGTAGATCTCATTTCGCTCCTTATTCTATAGATCCAGGTTTCCTCATCTCAATAGATCTTCATTCTCTTCTCTCTGCTTTTTTATGGATCCCAGTTTTCTCTTTTTATAGATCCTGATACTCGTATATCTATAGATCCATATGATCTTTTCTCTGCAGCTGATTCTCTCTTCTTTCTATAGATCCCCATTTTATATGAAGCTCCTAATTCTCTCCTTTTCTATTAATCACATTTCTCTCATCTTTCTATGGATCCTGATATTATTCTCTCCAGCTCTTAGTTCTCTTTCTATAGATCCTGATCTTCTCATCTCTTTAGATCCCAGTTCTTTCCCCTTAGTTCTTAGTTCTCTAGATTCCGGTTCTCTCTTCTTTCTATATATCCAGGTTTTCTTATCAGATCCTTATTCTCTCCTCTATCTATAGATCCATATTATCTCCTCATCTCTATAGATCCTTATTCTCTCCTCTATCTATAGATCCATATTCTCTCCTCTATCTATAGATCCTTATTCTCTCCTCATCTCTATAGATCCTTATTCTCTCCTCATCTCTATAGATCCTTATTCTCTCATCTCTATAGATCCATATTCTCTCCTCTATCTATAGATCCTTATTCTCTCCTCATCTCTATAGATCCTTATTCTCTCCTCTATCTATAGATCCTTATTCTCTCCTCATCTCTATAGATCCTTATTCTCTCCTCTATCTATAGATCCTTATTCTCTCCTCATCTCTATAGCTCTTTCTATATATCCATGTTTTCTCATCTCTATAGATCCTTATTCTCTCCTCATCTCTATAGATCCTTATTCTCTACTCTATCTATAGATCCTTATTCTCTCCTCATCTCTATAGATCCTTATTCTCTCCTCTATCTATAGATCCATATTCTCTCCTCTATCTATAGATCCTTATTCTCTCCTCTATCTATAGATCCTTATTCTCTCCCCATCTCTATAGATCCTTATTCTCTCCCCATCTCTATAGATCCTTATTCTCTCCTCTATCTATAGATCCTTATTCTCTCCTCATCTCTATAGATCCTTATTCTCTCATCTCTATAGATCCTTATTCTCTCCTCATCTCTATAGATCCTTATTCTCTCCTCATCTCTATAGATCCTTATTCTCTCATCTCTATAGATCCTTATTCTCTCATCTCTATAGATCCATATTCTCTCCTCATCTCTATAGATCCTTATTCTCTCCTCTATCTATAGATCCTTATTCTCTCCCCATCTCTATAGATCCTTATTCTCTCCTCATCTCTATAGATCCTTATTCTCTCCTCTATCTATAGATCCTTATTCTCTCCCCATCTCTATAGATCCTTATTCTCTCCCCATCTCTATAGATCCTTATTCTCTCATCTCTATAGATCCTTATTCTCTCCTCTATCTATAGATCCTTATTCTCTCCCCATCTCTATAGATCCTTATTCTCTCCCCATCTCTATAGATCCTTATTCTCTCCCCATCTCTATAGATCCTTATTCTCTCATCTCTATAGATCCTTATTCTCTCCCCATCTCTATAGATCCTTATTCTCTCCTCTATCTATAGATCCTTATTCTCTCCCCATCTCTATAGATCCTTATTCTCTCCCCATCTCTATAGATCCTTATTCTCTCCTCTATCTATAGATCCTTATTCTCTCCTCTATCTATAGATCCTTATTCTCTCCTCATCTCTATAGATCCTTATTCTCTCCTCTATCTATAGATCCTTATTCTCTCCCCATCTCTATAGATCCTTATTCTCTCCTCATCTCTATAGATCCTTATTCTCTCCTCTATCTATAGATCCTTATTCTCTCCCCATCTCTATAGATCCTTATTCTCTCCTCTATCTATAGATCCTTATTCTCTCCCCATCTCTATAGATCCTTATTCTCTCCTCATCTCTATAGATCCTTATTCTCTCCTCTATCTATAGATCCTTATTCTCTCCCCATCTCTATAGATCCTTATTCTCTCCCCATCTCTATAGATCCTTATTCTCTCATCTCTATAGATCCTTATTCTCTCCTCTATCTATAGATCCTTATTCTCTCCCCATCTCTATAGATCCTTATTCTCTCCCCATCTCTATAGATCCTTATTCTCTCCCCATCTCTATAGATCCTTATTCTCTCATCTCTATAGATCCTTATTCTCTCATCTCTATAGATCCTTATTCTCTCCTCTATCTATAGATCCTTATTCTCTCCCCATCTCTATAGATCCTTATTCTCTCCCCATCTCTATAGATCCTTATTCTCTCCTCTATCTATAGATCCTTATTCTCTCCTCTATCTATAGATCCTTATTCTCTCCTCATCTCTATAGATCCTTATTCTCTCCTCTATCTATAGATCCTTATTCTCTCCCCATCTCTATAGATCCTTATTCTCTCCTCATCTCTATAGATCCTTATTCTCTCCTCTATCTATAGATCCTTATTCTCTCCCCATCTCTATAGATCCTTATTCTCTCCTCTATCTATAGATCCTTATTCTCTCCTCATCTCTATAGATCCTTATTCTCTCCTCTATCTATAGATCCTTATTCTCTCCTCATCTCTATAGCTCTTTCTATATATCCATGTTTTCTCATCTCTATAGATCCTCATTCTCTTCTCTGCGCAGCTCTTTATTCTTCCCCTGTGCTCGTAGTTTATCCTCCCCCATCAGCTTATCATTCTATGGGTCCATCTAAGTCTTTGCGCTCCCTCCTCTCCTCCTAATCTTCCTCTCTATCTCCTCGGGGTGGACAGCCCCTCTCAGTACTTTATCCGCGCTGTACATTAAGACTTTTAGCCTGCGCTGCCTGGGGATACGGATCTCACAATGTGTGCTGGTGCGTGTCTGCTGGGATTTTACAGCAGTCAGATGATACTCGCTGCTGCCTGCGCCGGATTTACAATGCAGTGACTGCGACAGCAGCCTGCCGGGTCTACACCTATACCGAGCACCTGACATTTCTGACACCTATACCGGGCAGCTGACACCTGACATGTGTGACACCTATACTGAGCAGCTGACTACTAACATGTGTGACACCTATACCGAGCAGCTGACTACTGACATGTGTGACACCTATACTGAGCAGCTGACTACTAACATGTGTGACACCTATACCGAGCAGCTGACTACTGACATGTGTGACACCTATACCGAGCAGCTGACACCTGACATTTCTGACACCTATACCGGGCAGCTGACACCTGACATGTGTGACACCTATACTGAGCAGCTGACTACTAACATGTGTGACACCTATACCGAGCAGCTGACTACTGACATGTGTGACACCTATACCGAGCAGCTGACACCTGACATGTCTGACACCTATACTGGCCAGCTGACACCTGACATGTGTGACATATACACCGAGCAGCTGACAACTGACATGTGTGACATATACACCGAGCAGCTGTAAACTGACATGTGTGATATATACACCGAGCAGCTTACGACTGACATGACTGATACATATACTGAGCAGCTGACACCTGAGATGAGTGACACCTATACAGAGCAGCTGACAACTGACTTAAGAGACACATATACTGAGCAGCTGACTACTGACATGTGTGACAACTATACTGAGCAGCTGACTACTGACATGTGTGACACCTATACTGAGCAGCTGACTACTAACATGTGTGACACCTATACTGAGCAGCTGACACCTGACATGACTGACACATATACCGAGCAGCTGACACCTGACATGTGTGACACCTATACTGAGCAGCTGACACCTGACATGACTGACACATATACCGAGCAGCTGACACCTGACATGTGTGACACATATACCAAGCAGCTGACACCTGACATTACTGACACATATACTGAGCAGCTGACACCTGACATTACTGACACATACACCGAGCAGCTGACACCTGACATGACTGACACATATACTGAGCAGCTGACACCTGATATCACTAACACCTATACTGAGCAGCTGACTACTGACATGTGTGACACCTATACTGAGCAGCTGACTACTGACATGTGTGACACCTATACTGAGCAGATGACTACTGACATATGTGACACCTATACTGAGCAGCTGATTACTGACATGTGTGACACCTATACTGAGCAGCTGACACCTGACATGTGTGACACCTATACTGAGCAGCTGATTACTGACATGTGTGACACCTATACTGAGCAGCTGACCACTGACATGTGTGACACCTATACTGAGCAGCTGACACCTGACATGTGTGACACCTATACTGAGCAGCTGACTACTGACATGTGTGACACCTATACCGAGCAGCTGACACCTGACATGTGTGACACCTATACCGGGCAGCTGACACCTGACATGTGTGACACCTATACTGAGCAGTTGACTAACTGGCATGTGTGACACCTATACTGGCTAGCTGACTACTGACATGTGTGAAAAATATACTGAGCAGCTGTCACCAGCAAACCACTGATCTACAGTAACCTATTCAGGCTGAGTTAACCTGTGATGGCATGGTGTGAGAAGGCCTCGACATAGGTGAGATAGTTGTGAGGACAGTGCTTCTTCAGCCACTTGCACACATCTTGCTGAGTCCACAGGACAACGGGTTTGGTGAGGCAGCTGAAGGACGGGCTGGTGTGATATATACCGTATTGATCGCTGGGTCTGACCTGCGCAGGGGACAAACCGAGAATTACTCACAGCATCAGAACCAGACTTTATCTTACAACCCCCACCCATCCTCTACCATTCTTGTTTCTATGTCTGTACTGAATAAATGTACTGCACAGTCATCTCCATCACTGCACATATATGTAACACATCTCCATCACTGCACATATATATATATATATAACACATCTCCATCACTGCACATATATATATAACACATCTCCATCACTGCACATATATATATAACACATCTCCATCACTGCACATATATATATATAACACATCTCCATCACTGCACATATATATGTATAACACATCTCCATCACTGCACATATATATATATATATATATATATAACACATCTCCATCACTGCACATATATATATATATATAACACATCTCCATCACTGCACATATATATATATATATAACACATCTCCATCACTGCACATATATATATATATATAACACATCTCCATCACTGCACATATATATATAACACATCTCCATCACTGCACATATATATATAACACATCTCCATCACTGCACATATATATATAACACATCTCCATCACTGCACATATATATATATAACACATCTCCATCACTGCACATATATATGTATAACACATCTCCATCACTGCACATATATATATATATATATATATATATATAACACATCTCCATCACTGCACATATATATATATATATATAACACATCTCCATCACTGCACATATATATATAACACATCTCCATCACTGCACATATATATATAACACATCTCCATCACTGCACATATATATATAACACATCTCCATCACTGCACACATATATATATAACACATCTCCATCACTGCACACATATATATATATATATATATATATATATATAAAACACATCTCCATCACTGCACATATATATAACACATCTCCATCACTGCACATATATATATATATATATATAAAACACATCTCCATCACTGCACATATATATATAACACATCTCCATCACTGCACATATATATATAACACATCTCCATCACTGCACATATATATATAACACATCTCCATCACTGCATATATACATATATAACACATCTCCATCGCTGCACATATATAACACATCTCCATCGCTGCACATATATATATATATATATATATATATATATATATATATATATATATATAAAACACATCTCCATCACTGCACATCTCTATCTTCATAGCTAGCCCTGTATACTGATATTTCCTGCCTATAGACAGTATGGGCCCCCATCTAGTTGTATACATGTATATTCTGTGCACCACTGCTGTTTAGTTTTTCCAGCTTCCTTCATGCTGATAATGTATATATTATACGCCGCTGCAGGCCTCCATGATCCCATAATTGTCCCTTTCTCCTCGGTACAGGGCAGCAATTTCCAGCATTATACACATAGTGACGGTAGATGTGCCGCACTGCGCCTCACTCATTTCATGCATCACCATATCTGGGCTGTTAGGGAGACACCTCAGCGCTGGGGTAATGTCTGTGTGACAGGACGGCGGCCGAGAGCCGGAATAATGACGGTACGTAATTATCAGCGCTGTCCACAGAGGTCACACATGAGCTGGCCAGCCGGCAGGCCCCCTCCTGGCTGCGGAGCACGCGGCCTCCATGAAGACAGAATCTATAGAACATTCCAGATAATCACATTGTAGGATTTATAAATAATTATTCACCATTTTATTCTATGAAAGAGCGATCTGATACAATAGAAGAAGAGAAGTTCCTATTTGGTGCAGAAACCTTTGTTTGCCGTTACAGAGGTCGGACGTTTTCTGGAGGTCTTGACCAGGTTTGCAGACCCTGCAGCAGGGATTGTGTCCTCCTCATCCATACACATCTTCTCAACAGCTTTCAGGTTTCGGGGCTGTCACTGGGGGCAATGTTGTTTCATCTTTCTCCACTGATTTTCTATTGGGTTCAGGTGTGGAGACTGGCTAGGCCACTCCAGGAGCTTACAATGCTTCTTATGGAGCTGCTCCTTAGTTGTCCCGGCTGGGGGTTTCCTCCTTAGTTGTCCCGGCTGTGTGTTTCCTCCTTAGTTGTCCCGGCTGTGGGTTTCCTCCTTAGTTGTCTTGTGTGTTTCCTCCTTAGTTGTCCCGGCTGTGGGTTTCCTCCTTAGTTGTCTTGTGTGTTTCCTCCTTAGTTGTCCCGGCTGTGGGTTTCCTACTTAGTTGTCCCGGCTGTGTGTTTCCTCCTTAGTTGTCTTGTGTGTTTCCTCCTTAGTTGTCCCGGCTGTGTGTTTCCTCCTTAGTTGTCCCGGCTGTGTGTTTCCTCCTTAGTTGTCCCGGCTGTGTGTTTCCTCCTTAGTTGTCTTGTGTGTTTCCTCCTTAGTTGTCCCGGCTGTGTGTTTCCTCCTTAGTTGTCTTGTGTGTTTCCTCCTTAGTTGTTCCGGCTGTGTGTTTCCTCCTTAGTTGTCCCGGATGGGGGTTTCCTCCTTAGTTGTCCCGGATGGGGGTTTCCTCCTTAGTTGTCCTGGCTGTGTGTTTCCTCCTTAGTTGTCCCGGCTGTGTGTTTCCTTCTTAGTTGTCCCGGCTGTGTGTTTCCTCCTTAGTTGTCTTGTGTGTTTCCTCCTTAGTTGTCCCGGCTGTGTGTTTCCTCCTTAGTTGTCCCGGCTGTGGGTTTCCTCCTTAGTTGTCCCAGCTGTGGGTTTCCTCCTTAGTTGTCCTGGCCGCCTGTTTCCTCCTTAGTTGCCCCGGCTGTGTGTTTCCTCCTCAGTTGTCCTTTGTGTTTCCTCCTTAGTTGTCCCGGCTGTGGGTTTCCTCCTAAGTTGTCCTGGCCGCCTGTTTCCTCCTTAGTTGTCCCGGCTGTGTGTTTCCTCCTTAGTTGTCCCGGCTGGGTGTTTCCTCCTTAGTTGTTCCGGCTGTGGGTTTCCTCCTTAGTTGTCCCAGCTGTGGGTTTCCTCCTTAGTTGTCCCGGCTGTGTGTTTCCTCCTTAGTTGTCCCGGCTGTGGGTTTCCTCCTTAGTTGTCCCGGCTGTGGGTTTCCTCCTTAGTTGTTCCGGCTGTGGGTTTCCTCCTTAGTTGTCCCAGCTGTGGGTTTCCTACTTAGTTGTCCCGGCTATGTGTTTCCTCCTTAGTTGTCCCAGCTGTGTGTCTCCTCCTTAGTTGTCCCGGCTGTGTGTTTCCTCCTTAGTTGTCCCGGCTGTGGGTCTCCTCCTTAGTTGTCCCGGCTGTGTGTTTCCTCCTTAGTTGTCCCGGCTGTGGGTTTCCTCCTTAGTTGTCCCGGCTGTGGGTTTCCTCCTTAGTTGTCCCGGCTGTGTGTTTCCTCCTTAGTTGTCCCAGCTGTGTGTTTCCTCCTTAGTTGTCCTGTGTGTTTCCTCCTTAGTTGTCCCGGCTGTGTGTTTCCTCCTTAGTTGTCCTGGCTGTGTGTTTCCTCCTTAGTTGTCCTGGCTGTGTGTTTCCTCCTTAGTTGTCCTGGCCGCCTGTTTCCTCTTTAGTTGTCCCGGCTGTGTGTTTCCTCCTTAGTTGTCCCGGCTGTGGGTTTCCTCCTTAGTTGTCCCGGCTGTGGGTTTCCTCCTTAGTTGTCCCGGCTGTGTGTTTCCTCCTTAGTTGTCCCAGCTGTGTGTTTCCTCCTTAGTTGTCCTGTGTGTTTCCTCCTTAGTTGTCCCGGCTGTGTGTTTCCTCCTTAGTTGTCCTGGCTGTGTGTTTCCTCCTTAGTTGTCCTGGCTGTGTGTTTCCTCCTTAGTTGTCCTGGCCGCCTGTTTCCTCTTTAGTTGTCCCGGCTGTGTGTTTCCTCTTTAGTTGTCCCGGCTGTGGGTTTCCTCCTTAGTTGTCCCGGCTGTGTGTTTCCTCCTTAGTTGTCCCGGCTGTGTGTTTCCTCCTTAGTTGTCCTGGCTGTGTGTTTCCTCCTTAGTTGTCCTGGCCGCCTGTTTCCTCTTTAGTTGTCCCGGCTGTGTGTTTCCTCCTTAGTTGTCCCGGCTGGGGGTTTCCTCCTTAGTTGTCCCGGCTGTGGGTTTCCTCCTTAGTTGTCCTGGCCGCCTGTTTCCTCTTTAGTTGTCCTGGCTGTGTGCTTCGGCTCATTGTCATACTGGAAGACCCAGCCCACACTCATCTTCCATGTTCTGAGGGAAGAAGGTTGTTGGCCAATATCTCACTATACATGGCCCCATCCATCCTCTTTTGAGTATGGTGCAGTTGTCATGTCCCCACTAGCAGAAAAGCCTCCAAAGTATGAAGCTTCCACCTCCCTGCTTTACAGTTCGGACTGTGTTCTTGGGGTTGTACTTATCCTTCTTCTTCCTCCAAACAAGGCGAGTGGAGTTCATACCAAAATGTTCCATTTTGGTCTCATCTGACCTCCTCCTATGCCTCTTCTGAATGATCCAGATGGCTATTGGTGACATCACACGGGCTTGGACATGTGCTGGTATGAGCAGGGGGGCCTTGTGTACCCTGGTGGGTTATAATCCATGACCGTGTAACGTGTTATTAACGGTAAACTATGAGACTGTGGTCCCAGCTCCCATTAGGTCATTGACCAGGTCCTCCCGTGTAGTTCTGGACTGATTCTTGACCTTTTTCAGAATCATCCTTACCCCACGAGATGAGATCCTGCATTGAGCCCCAAACCAAGAAGATTGACAGTCATCTTGTGTTTCTTCCATTTTCTTATAATTGCGCCAACAATTGTTGCCCTCTCCCCAAGCTGCTTGCCTATTGTCCAGTAGCCCATCCCAGCCTTGTGCAGGTCTACTGTTTTGCCCCTGGTGTCCTTAGACACCTATTTGGTGTTTGCCATGGTGGAGAGGTTATAGTGTAATTGAGTGAGTAGACAGGTCAATTTTTTTACAGGTAACAGGAGAAAACAGGTGCAGTTAATCCAGATGAGCGCACAGTAGGAGAAGCTTCTTGTAGAGAAACTACAACTCTTGCTGGTTGGTTCGTGATCAAATCCTTATTTCATGCAATAAAATGCAAATTAATTGTTTAAAAATAAAACTATGTGATTTTCTAAAATGATTCTGTCTCTTACAGGTGAAGTTACGTACAAGAAAAATTACCCCCCCCCCCCCCCATTCTGTGTCGGTGGGAAAACAAAATCAGTGTAGTATATCAGTATGGCAGTGTATCAAATACTTATTTCCCCCACTGTATATACCGTCCTTCTGCTCCAGCTGTGTTCTTCATGTCGGACAATCCTCCCTACTTGTTGGAGCGGTATTTGCCTTTGCTGGAATCCAATGTGATCAGCTGAGATCTGTGGGATCCTGGCAGTAAGCCCTAAGCGGATCTGCAATTACGGACAAATTTATATCCCATTGGTTTCAATGTGCCTTTGGACACACTATGAGAAGTCTACTGGATCTGTATTTTTTAGTGGACATTCTAGCTAGTGGCACCATTTGGACCGTTCCTTCTTTTTAACATGTACTTTTCACTTTTACGGATCCACACAAAATACAGACGAGACGGATGCACTAAGGATGAGTTTTTGTGGATTGCCGACAGAAAACTGCAGATTCAGAATATTGTCCCCAAATATATACTGATGTATGAATGAGGCCTAAGTGTTGAATGTCCCTGCAGCGCCACCACAGGGCACGTTAAGTATTACACAGTGTCTATTCACATCAGTCAGTTGTCTATCCAGGACAGGACAGGTCCTCCAGGTCAAGAGACGCTCTTTGTAGCCATTCTGTGGTCTCTGTGGACGAGAGATGAGAATCTGGAATGGAGGACCTTGCTCTATTAACCTGAAGGGTGTATGAGGACCAGGGCTGTGGAGTCAGAGAGTTGGAGCTAGTTTTGGTTGGAGTCGAGTCAAATTCCTTTTGTTGCCTAGAGCAGCCAATCACAGCTCAGCTTTCATTTCTCACATTGCTCTGGCAAAGTGAAAGCTGAGCTGTGATTGGCTGTTAGATGTACTGAAGGGTGTCCCCGTTTCAGTATTTTTCCCTCAGTGCGGTGAGCACTCCATTCATCGTGGAGATGATTGTGTCCCTGATCTCGGGTTCAGTGGGGGAGACCCATGCTATGGAAAGGGAATAACAAGCTGTGATTGGAATACCCTTTAAGGCCATGTTCACATTGCGTGAAACATCGGCCGTTCTGTGACCTGGCCGGGTCACAGAACGGCCGGTGTTACTGAAGATCATCCCGGACGGTACTGCAGTACCGGCTGGATGATCTTCATCTCTGTTGAATTGGTATGCGGGAGCACCCATGCTGGCATCACAATTCACCGCTGCACACAATGGAGAATGCGGTCGGTGCCGCACGCTCCATTATGTGAACTGACACGTCTGTTGGACCGCTATTCAATGAATTCAATTGACATGCCAATTTTTCATGCAGCCAGATGGAATCCCGGCCGGAGTGTATACTATGTGTATAAGCTCCAGCCAGGATTCCATTCATTGAAATGCAACGTATGTTTTGCATAAATCATGGCCGTTGTTGCAAATTGCTACAACGACCGTGATTTATGTAAAACAAACATTGTGTGAACATGGCCTAAGTCTGTACAGGTTTTTAGTATCTAGCCTTTTCTTACCCTTTTTACTCTGCTTGCTATCTGTGGCAAAAAACGGCGCTAACACATTGAAGCAAAAAAAAAAAAAAGGGCACAGAAGAGATGGCACGTGTTTAGCTCACAGAGCATTGCCTACACTGGATACAACTGTAGTGGAGTATTAGGACTAGAAAGTTCATTCAATGGCAACAAGCAGAGTTTGAAATAAAGAAGTTAAGGAAGTTCACATGATATATAAGTAGAATAATGAGTGCAGCTCTGGAAGTGAATGGAATATAAGACATAAGGTAACAATAGAATAGTGAGTGCGGCTCTGGAGATGAATGGAATATATGACATGATGTAACAGTAGAATAGTAAGTACAGCTCTGGAAGTGAATGGCATATAAGACATGATGTAACAGCAGAATAATGAGTGCAGCTCTGTAGGTAATTGGAGTATAGGACATGATTTATCCATAGGGCGAGTAATAAAAGCTTACCTGTGACACTTCTGTGCCCGGCTGTTTAAGTAGTTTGATGGTCCTGCTGCCAGCTGATCGGTTCCCCCGGCCGTCGTGCCATGTTAGGCTGTTGCCAATCCCCTGCCGAAATCGATGGTTCAGGTTCTCGGCAGAGACTGTGTGTTCCAGGAGGTTCCGACAAAACCTGAAGTGAGCAGCAGCTGTCAAACCAGAACACAGAGTTAAAGAGCAGACAAAGGTAGCAGAGGGCTACAACCAAGACCTATATGTAGCATCCAAGGGCTACGACCATGACCTATGTGTGCCATCAGCAGGCTATGACCATGACCTATGTGTGGCATCAGCAGGCTATGACCATGACCTATGTGTGGCATCAGCAGGCTATGACCATGACCTATGTGTGGCATGAGCAGGCTATGACCATGACCTATGTGTGGCATCAGCAGGCTATGAGCATGACCTATGTGTGGCATCAGCAGGCTATGACCATGACCTATGTGTGGCATTGGCAGGCTATGACCGTGAGCTACGCATGGCACCAGTGGGCTACGACTATGACCTACGTATGACATCAGCAGGCTTCAACCATCTCCTAAGTATGGCATCAGCAGGCTACGACCATCTCCTACGTGTGGCATCTAAAGGTTACGACTATGACCTATGTGTGGCATCTAAAGGTTACGACTATGACCTATGTGTGGCATCAGCACTCTACGACCATGACCTACGTGTGGCATCAGCACTCTACGACCATGACCTACGTGTGGCATCAGCACTCTACGACCATGACCTATGTGTGGCATCTGAGGGATACGACCATGGCCTACGTGTCGCATCAAAGGGCTACGACCAAGACCAAGGTGTGGTATTAGAGGCTTGGATACAGCAGCTCAGCACACAGTATCACACCTCAAAGGCTTGGATACAGCAGTTTGGCACACAGTATCACACGAGAGGATTATATACTGCACTTCAGCACACAGTATCACACATGAGAGGCTTGGATACCATAGCTCAGTAAACAGTATCACATATGGGAGGATTAGATACAGCAGCCCAGCATACAGTATCACACAAGAGGATTAGATACAGTTGTAAATACACAGTTGGTCCTGCAGTATCACACATGAGAGGCTTGGATACACCCCATTCTCTTTGCGCTGTCACTTCCTACTCCCTGATCGTGTAGTGTCTATTATAACACTCTATACAGTCCTGCTCCTTATATACAGTACATTTGCCGCACAGTAACAGGATCACATAGAGAATGGATAACAGTTTATTTGTCAATTAACAAAATGCAAAGTGACAGAAGAGAAATCAGATCAGTATTTGGTGTGACCTTTGACCTCAGTTCTTGTAGGTGCACTGCACAGAGTCAGGGATATTGTACGATTATAGTCAGGTGTGTGACTAACCATTGACTATCATTAACTGAAACAGCTGTGTAGAAGACTTAAAGGAGAAGTCCGGCAAAAATTTTATTAAAGTATTGTATTGCCCCTCAAAAGTTATACAAATCCCCGATATACACTTATTACAGGAAATGCTTATAAAGTGCTTTTTTCCCTGCACTTACTACTGCATCAAGGCTTCACTTCCTGGATAACATGGTGATGTCACTTCCTGGATAACATGGTGATGTCACTTCCTGGATAACATGGTGATGTCACTTCCTGGATAACATTGTGATGTCACTTCCTGGATAACATGGTGATGTCACTTCCTGGATAACATGGTGATGTCACTTCCTGGATAACATGGTGATGTCACTTCCTGGATAACATGGTGATGTCACTTTCTGGAAAACATGGTGATGTCACTTCCTGGATAACATGGTGATGTCACTTCCTGGATAATATGGTGATGTCACTTCCTGGATAACATGGTGATGTCACTTCCTGGAAAACATGGTGATGTCACTTCCTGGATAACATGGTGATGTCACGACCCGACTCCCAGAACTGTGCAGGCTGTGGCTTCTGGAGAGGATGATGGCAGAGGGACACAGGGCACTGGGGGGACACTCCAGCCCTGGGAGTCGGGTCGTGACATCACCATGTTATCCAGGAAGTGACATCACCATGTTTTCCAGGAAGTGACATCACCATGTCAAAAGCCATGTTTACACGTAGTATAACAATGGCTGTTCTGTGACCCGGCTGGATCCCAGAACGGCCGGTATTACTGAAGATCATCTCAGCCGGTAATCCAGTGCTGGCCGGATGATCTTCATTTCTGATGAATTGGGATGCAGGCGCATCTGTGTGCGCCCACATCCCAATTCACTGCTGCACACAATGGAGCGTGCGGCCGGTGTTATACTACGTGTGAACAAGGCCTTTGGTTGTTCCTTCCCTACTTTTAAGTCTTCTACACAGCTGTTTAAGTTGATGATAGTGAATGGTTAGTCACACACCTGAGTATAATCGTACAACATCACTGACTGTGTGCAGTGCACTTACAAGAATTAAGGTCAAAGGTCACACCAAATACTGATCCGATTTCTCTTCTGTTCTGTCACTTTGCATTTTGCGGCCGCTACTCAATTAATAGCGTCCGCAGACAACTGACATGTCAGTTTTTCGTGCGGCCGGTTACAATCCCACCTGGAGCGTATACTATGTGTATACGCTCCGGCCAGGATTCCATTCATGCACATACAAGGTATGTTTTGTATAAATCACGGCCGTTGTTGCAATTGTGCATCCGGCCGCACGAAAATTTGACATGTCAGTTTTCTGCGACCGCTATTCATTGAAAAGCGGCCAATGTCAGTTCACACAATAGAAAAAGTTTATTAGGCGGCACGTCTGTGTCAGGGGTGGTGCTCGTAATAGAAAAAAATTCCCATAGTATTATGACAGTCCATTCTCGGCACTCCAAAAATTTTTTACTGTAGAAAATTCATCAGAAAATACAACGGCAACAGGACGTGCCGAAACGTCCTGTTGCCGTTGTATTTGCTGATGAATTTTCTCCATTAAAAAACAAAATTTTAAGCATGAAAATGGTGAGTGCCAAGAATGGACTTTCATAGTTCACGTTGGACTTTCATCATGTGTGAACATGGCCCAATTCTGTATAAGGATGCCTTCACACACACCGGATCCGCAGTGGATTTCACGCTGTGGATTTACAGTAAAATCTGCTGCTGATCCAGTGTCAGTGCATCCCTATGAGAATACATACTCGCAGTGGGATTGACGTTAACCCCCCGGCGGCCGGAGCATACATCACCTCCTCCCCGCTTTGGCTTGCTTCGGGGATTCCTGGCGTCTGGTCGTTCCGCTCAGCCAATCAGTGCACTGCCACTGATTGCCTGAGCAGGACGTCCTGCCGAGAATCCCCGAAGCAAGCCGGAGCTGGGAAGAGGTGATGTATGCTCCGGCCGCCGGGGGGTTAACGTCAATCCCACTGCGAGTATGTATTCTCATAGGGATGCAATGACCCTGGATCTGCAGTGTGAAGACACCCTAAGGGTGAGGTTGTAGAAGACATTTTAGTACCACAGGTGACACCACTGAGCACAGCAGCAATACATAAGGTAGTAAGGGTCCATTTACACAGACAGATTATCTGACAAAGATTTAAAACCAAAGCCAGGAACAGACTATAAACAGAGATCTGGTCATAAAGGAAAGACTGAGATTTCTCCTCTTTTCAAATCAATTCATGGTTTTGGCTTCAAATCTTTGGCAGATAATCTGTCAGATAATCTTTCTGTGTACAAACACCACAAAGAGCAACACCGAGGAAGACCAGAAAGTGCAACACTGAGGAACTCCACAAGAAGCAACATTGAGGAACACCGTGAGGAGGAACACTGAGGAGCAACACTAAGGAACAACACCAAGGAGCAACACTAAGGAGCAACACTAAGGAGCAACACTAAGGAGCAACACTAAGGAGCAACACTAAGGAGCAACACTAAGGGTGCCTTTACATGGAGAGATTTATCTGACAGATTTTTGAAGCCAAAACCAGGAATGGATTTGAAAAGAGGAGAAAGCTCAGTCTTTTCTTTATGACCTGTTCTCTGTTCATAGTCCATTCCTGGCTTTGGCTTCAAAAATGTGTCAGATAAATTTCTGTGTAAAGGCACCCTAAGGAACACATTGAGTAGCAACCCACACTGTGGAACACCACAAGGAGCAACACAGAGGAACACCATGAGGAGGAACACTGACAAACACCACGAAGAGGAACAACACTGGGGTGCAACACTAAGCAACACCACAAAGAGCAACACAAAGGGAACACCATGAGCTGCAACACTGAGGAACTCCACAAGAGGTAACACTGAGGAACATCACAAGGAGAAACACTAAGGAACACCATGAGAAGGAACACCGAGGAGCAACACTGAGGAACATTACGAAGAGCAAAACCAAGGAACACCAAGAGTAGCAACCCTAAGGACCACACTGAGGAACACCACAAGGAGCAACACAGAGAAACACCATGAGGAGGAACATTGACAAACACCACGAAGAGGAACAACACTGGGGTGCAACACCACAAAGAGCAACACAGAGGAACTCCACAAGAGGTAACACTGAGGAACATCACAAGGAGAAACAAGGAACATCATAAGGAACACCATGAGGAGGAACACTGATGTGCAACACAGAGGAACACCATGAGCTGCAACACTGAGGAACTCCACAAGAGGTAACACTGAGGAACATCACAAGGAGAAACACTAAGGAACACCATGAGAAGGAACACCAAGGAGCAACACTGAGGAACTCCACAAGAGGTAACACTGAGAAACATCACAAGGAGAAACACTGAGGAACACCATGAGCTGCAACACTGAGGAACTCCACAAGAGGTGACACTGAGGAACATCACAAGAGGTAACGCTGAGGAACATCACAAGAGGTAACGCTGAGGAACATCACAAGAAGAAACACTAAGGAACACCATGAGAAGGAACACCAAGAAGCAACACTGAGGAACTCCACAAGAGGAAACACTGAGAAACATCACAAGGAGAAATCTGAGGAACACCATGAGCTGCAACACTGAGGAACTCCACAAGAGGTAACGCTGAGGAACATCACAAGAGGTAACGCTGAGGAACATCACAAGGAGAAACACTAAGGAACACCAAGGAGCAACACTGAGGAATATCACAAGAGGTAACGCTGAGGAACATCACAAGGAGAAACACCAAGGAGCAACACTGAGGTGCAACACTGAGGAACACCATGAGCTGCAACACTGAGGAACTCCACAAGAGGTAACACTGAAGAACATCACAAGGAGAACACCAAGGAGCAACACTGAGGTGCAACACTGAGGAACATTACGAGGAGCAAAACCAAGGAACACCACGAGGAGCAACACCAAGGAGCTTCACAAGGAGGAACACCGCAAGGAGCACTACCGAGGAGCAATACTAAGGAACTCCAAAAGGAGCAACACGGAGCAACACTAAGGTGCTACACTAAGGAACACTATGAGTAGCAACACTGAGGTACACCACGAGGAGCAAAAACAAAGAAGCAACAAGAAAGCAGTGCAGCAGATGAAAGTCATGTGATAGGAAGATGTCCAACAGTGCCATCAGCTCAGAGTTGGCAGAAACCCGGCGGGCCTGTGTACACCCATTGACTGTTTGGAGGATTCTGTCCAGAAGGGGTCTTCATGGAAGAAATGTGACCGGCATACAAAGAGTATCTGGAGCAGAGTTTGGCTGTTCCTCGCCCAGTTTTCAGCCTCCTACACAGCTGTTTCTGTTTCAGAAACATTTCACCTTACATATGAAGATGGGGATGATGATAATCACCTGACTGGTGAAACTGGTTATTGTAGTGCTCAGTCTC